>NC_047167.1:11437446-11467446 GCF_009819705.1 Hippoglossus hippoglossus | reverse complement strand
CACCTCTTGTTTAATCATTGCCTCAGTAATCAAGTGCAGAACAGTACAAGTGAACTATTTACAGTTCAGTAAATATTCACTGAGTAATTGCCAGGATGTTTTATGGATTAGCTGCGTTCGACTAATTACTTTGAGTAAATTCGGCTGCACTGGATGACCCTGATACAGACTAAAGCTATCAGTGTCATGGGACCTGCCCGTCAGACTCCCTGCTGTGCCCGGTGCCCCTCACTGAGAGCTCAGTGTTGGTGAAGTTCAAGATGAGACCATGACACACATGCACACACACACACATGCACACACATGCACACACAGATGAAATGACCTTTTTGGATCATCTCACTTCTAATCCACTTAGTGTTGTCTATGTCGTGCCCACAGACAATCCCAGACAGCTCCTGTCCAAATACAGGCGCATTATACTGCGTCTGTGTGTGTGTATCTTTCCTTTAGGAAGAAGTTTCATGTCAGTTGTGCACAAATGTTGTGTCACCTATTAAGGCTGATTTATGGGTTAGGGGTTGTTTGAGTTTGCTTTAGCTACATTGTTGCTCCCCTGTGGCATTTCTCTATGTTTTGGATGTTTGGAGGATTTTGTGAGTTTTCAGTCCTGAAAGTCTGGACCATGGTTATGTCTTTATTACATTGTTTACATTTGATCGGGTTAGTTTTTGTTTCATATTGTAATTTAGGGAGCAAAGTAAAGACTTTTGTATGACATACATACGTCTTGTTGTTATCACCTACATGAGCTGCTTCAATACTTGACCTTGGCTGGTTTGTATGCATGCATGTGACGTGTGTGTAGTCTTTCTGTTTGAATGAAACCGGTTCCCTTTTGACATTACTACCAACAAAATGAACGTCCCCATCATTCCAACATTATATCTTTGGAGGTAAAGACTATAAAACAACCTGCAAGTCTCTTCCACTTTGTTTAATGTTGTCTTAACTTCTGAAAAGTCTGAAATTTCAAACTGTCCAACGAACCAAACTATAGTTCAGTTTGATCAGGACCTTTTTTGGTCAGACAGAATCTTGGTCCATTAGGCTGGTCCGGTAGATATGAATTCCTTCGTAAACGCAGGTAGAGAACTGGAGGCTTGAGTTTGGCTTCCTCAGCTTCTGCCACTTTTTTATTGACTAACTGTCAGTCCCGCTGGCTTCTCACTTTATACTGCACTTCTCAGAAAAGATCCAGACATACTTCAGCTCAGAGGAATCACAAAGATCTGTGAGGTATTTTGGGGATCACCTGGTTAGAGGGGAAAGAGTACAGTAGGAGAACGCATGAGTCAGAAAGCGTCTTTCGTCTCGAAACAGCATCTCCTGTATGAGGAGACAGTCACCAGCAGAGAGGTGATGCTTCCCAAGAGGATTATAGGATGATGAAGCGTGTTTGTGTGTGTGTGTGTGTGTGTGTGTGTGTGTGTGTGTGTGTGTGTGTGTGTGTGTGTGTGTGTGTGTGTGTGTGTGTGTGTTTAAGTCTCTTGATGTGTTAAAGACCCATGTTGTTACATGTATTTGAGAGGATTTTTACCAAATACATTAACCTGCATCCTCAGCTCAAAAACGTATACTCAATGTGTGTGTTTGTGTGTGTGTGTGTGTGTGTGTGTGTGTGTGTGTGTGTGTGTGTGTGTGTGTGTGTGTGTGTGTGTGTCTAAGAGAGAGAGAGAGAGAGAGAGAGAGAGAGAGAGAGAGACATAAGCCGATATACGTCAAATTTATAAGAATTAGGAATTACTCTTGTTTGCAAAATTCTTATTAGAGTTCATCCCTCGATCACAATCTGTCCAGCACTTATATTAGGAACATAAAGGAAAAAGCAAATAGTCTAATGATCTGCACCAGATTTAACAAACTCATAGATCTCAACACCATAAATGTGTGTGATATTTTACACAAACTGATAAATGAATAAAATACTATATGTTGTAATTAGTTACATTTTATCTGATTTGATGAGGTTGTTACAAATAGTTGCTAATAAAGCCATTATGCTTATACAACATTATCAAGTCCAATATTCACTCCTTATTTAGCTCTGTTTTGATTTCCACCAACTCCTGAGGGTACGTCAGTCACAGCCAACAATGTCTAGCTGCTGTTTGTTTATATACAGTGTATGGCTGAAACTTAAGATGTAATTTTAGTATTGCAGAGTCAACTGAAAAAAACCTTCTGAAACAGGTGAAACTAAATACTTCGTTGTGATTTCTTTTGACAGTATGATTTCACATCTTTGAATATTTAAATATCAAAACACTATATAACACGATGTGCTGTCAAATGTTACCCTGCTGCGGCTGCACCATCACAGGTTTAGGTATTTTGGTCTCTAATCAGCCAAAGGTAATAACAAGCAGCACGTCAGTCACACTCACTGCGTCAGTGACTCTTAGTTCTTAGAGGAGGGTGAGGCTGAGGGGAGAGGATTTCATGGCACTGAGCGCCGTCATGAGGATCGTCTCTCTTTGCAAACTCAAAACAACTGCAGTGTCCCTCATGTCACACGCTGCTGCTCACTGAGCTGATGCCAGCTGAACTTTTGTTGAACATCGGGAGCCGTGGTTCCTCGTCTTGTCACTGCAACGATTGTTTTGATGTAAGCAAGTGACCAAAAGTTTGTGAATGTGTTTATGTTCTGTTTACTTTTCTGCTCCAGTTTTTTATTTTTTATTTTTTTATTTGTACTTTATCTTTGTACTCCCCCTCCAGGCGCACGCCGCACTCAGAGGATCCTGCTCTATTAAGTGATTCTTCCCTAATTATGTTGACAGTTTTCCTTTGTTATCCCAAGTGTCTTCGGCAATGTGGATTTTGTTTTCTTTCCTTTTTTCTTGGTTTGTTCTTTTTACAATGGAAGACTTGTGAATTCTCATTGAGACTTAAACTTTGAATAAAAGGGACTCAAAATACTTTTGACTTGGATAAGTTGATCCTGTAGATTACTGTAGATAGATTTGAATTTCAGACTTTCATAAAATCTTAAATCTTTGCATTGACTCACCCTCTCCTGCCTCCTTCAGTGCAGTTTTACCAAAGAGCTGCTAAGTTGTATTCGACACTTGCAATGGGCTTAAAATGAAGCGACTAAGCACAGATTTATTATTGGACTTAGAACTACTTAGCATTGGAAAGTACAAACTGTCAGCTTTCCTCTGGAAGTAAAAAATGTCTTGCAATAATAGAATGTGTGTTTGTGTTGAGGATGCCCATGCTCTGCTGGCCAAATATAAAGACTTATAAAGGCTGCCAGTGAGCATGGGTGACCTATTTACCATCGGACCCACTGCCTCACAAACACACAAACCAGACGACGTCCACAGCCTTTCTTTTCTCGAGAGAATAATTGGGAAGCGTCTTTTCTTGGCAACACTGGAAAAAATCAGGTGAAACAACTGGTGTTTCAAACATCTGGCGCTGGTCATGAGTGTTGGGATGATGCACATATGATCAGGCAGGTGTGTTGCTCCCCTAACATCTGTTTATCAGGTCAGCTATCTAAAAGTTAGTTATTTTTAGCTTCTGGGCTGATTTTCCTCTTTTCCCTTTTTCTCCAAGGACAACTGACCCGTCTGGATAGTTGTAGGTTTCACCTCTGCTGTGGACCTAACATCTGGCTGATGTTACTTTTCAGAGTGTGGTTTTGGGTGTGAGTGTGTGAGCTCTCAAGGTGTAGGATCTTCCTGTAAGACTCTCCCTGCACCACCTGCAGCAACAATATAGAAGAAAAAAGCATCCTCTGTATTTGGCATGGGAGTGAGAGTAAAGATTTATATTTATTCGTCTGCTCAATGCATTATGCGCATATTCCTCTGAGTGTGTGTTTGATGCAGAGTGTGTGCGTGTTTTTTAAGGATCCCCGCCTGTCCTTGAATCAAGCAGTGTGGACCTTGTCTGCTGCTACGATGTCAGTTCACTGATTCATGCTGCGCCTCTGCCACTGACCCATAGGATGACTCTCAGGGGGGCACGGAGACAGATTGCATCCATCGCACTACAGCGCTGGGCAGATGTGCACTGACACACACACACACTATACACTCAGCAGAACGCAAAACTCAGAGTTTATAGCCGTGCTCGCAGTGCTTTGAGTTGAATGCCATTGTCAGCAGGCTAACATGCGAGTTTGAGCAGTTATATCCCAAACAAATCCTTTTTATTTACAAATAAGCGATAAACACAAACTACAGCTGATGCTCGTAAACAGATCAAACTAACCAAGGTACTGAAAACTGAAAATCAGACCTTAAGACGGTGTAAGATTAAACCAAATTTGTCAATCTACCCAACAGTTAGAGATAATTCAATGAAAAACAAACTTGAATTTCATGGTGGCATTAGTACATAAGGTCAGGTTATCATCAAAGGTTCATTACATGATTGTCTGCACAAATATTCGCACCAATGCATTTAATAGATGTTGAGATATTTCAGTGTGTAAAGCCACTGTCTGCAATGTGAATGGATACAATCAGCGCTCAGTGTCAGGTCAAATGTAGGTCACGTCTTTTTATCAGCTCGGGCTCCGATCAGCAGTGATGGAAACATAATACCCGGGTGAATGCGTTAATTTCTTCCTCTTCTTTATTTTGGCAGTCTAGATGCTGACACTGCACATTTTCTGCATGACATGGTGTATATGTGCATAAATAGCCATGAGCTTTTGTGTACTTAACAATGTGCAACAGTGATTTTTCCCTTTATCGAGCAACAGGCAACACTGGCAAGACAGCGAGGTGAGAGAGTTTCTCTGTTTTCCGCACGTTAATGACGTCGAACCAAGGAAAAAAAGCCGAAAGGCAAACTCCTGTGGCAATGGGAGAGGAGTCAGTCGCCTTTCTTTGATGGTTCACCTGCATTTTATAAATCCCCTGCACCCAGTAATTTTAGTATAAAAGAGGTAAAAGTGAAAAGTTTGATCTCTTGCTGTCAGTAGAGCAAAGATATGAGGAGAATTTCCCTCAAGAAACCCTGATCCAAATTGAAAGGCGAACCATCTAATCATTTTAATTGTCAAGATATTTCCCTCATAAGCACAAATGTCAGTCTCCTTGTGGCACTAGAGGAAAAATCATGAGACCATTAGAGTCATTAGGTTTTATCCTCAGGGGACAATGAATGTCTGCACAAAATTTCATGGCCATCCATCAAACAGTTTTGAAGAAATTTGAGTCTGAACCAAAGCGGTCATCCAGACAGCAGTGCTACTGATACGGCCAAAAAACGTTTTTCCTTGATCAACGTTTAGTGGAGAAAAAGCTGCGAGAAGTGGAAATGTGTCGCTGCCACGCGGAAAAAAGATCCAGACGGTGCAATGACTCAGACGCAAAATTTAGTTTGATTTTGTCCTATAAATAGCTCGTCATTCCAGAACATCTGTACGCTCGTGTTTGTTTTTCAAATCTCTCTCAGCTCCTCTCCTGGGCTCCCTTCCACGGGGACGCCGAGGTTTGCTGCTCTTTTGTTGTGGTCATCGGTGAGCTGCTGCTGGTTGACAGTGCGAGGCGGAGTTGTAGCTGAGAAATGGGTCAGTTTGTGCAGCAGCCTGCACAGAAGCCTCTCTGTGTCTGCGTTTTGTCCCCCAGCGAAAAAGGGAAAATCGCGCCAGATTTCTACCAGATCCTTCAGATGCAAGCTCTGTAAACAGTGTTTTCTGGGCCCTGTCGAACACCGTGGGACTTATCCACCCTGAGGCTTAGTAAAGGAGACACAATCTCTGGGGATTTCACTGCAGTTCCATGTGTGAAATAGGAGCGTCGTGCAAGTGTATGAAGATTTCATGTCTGCCATCATTTAAATTTAGCTTTAATCCCATTTCATCCCATTTGATCCCATTGATGCCGAAGCATTGAAACAGTCTGATATGATTAGGCTTTCAAGAGACTGTTTGCTGAATCCAACTTGCTGGAAAGAGAGTTGAGGCGAAGCCCAGAGCAAAGAGGGAAGCTGGCAACGTTTGGCTCTTCTAACTGTGAGACTGAACACTGCCCATTAAAATCAAAGCAGCCAATATATAATTCATCTCTTTGGCTCCTCCTCCTTCCACTGCCAGCACAAGAGTGCATATTAACATGATACTCCCTGGTGATGATGATAGATCCTCTCTCATTTCCACTTCATCTGAAAAACAAACAGCCAAGTGTGGAGTTTAGCTTCTGGGATTTCCGGTAAGCAGTTTGTGAAATCCCTCCAAAAAACCCACTTCTTTCAACGACTTCTTATTAAGTGTTCCTATAGCTTTTGCTTCTAACTGGACAGACACCGAGTTGTGTTCCAGATCCGATGCCATGTGCTCCTCCACCGCCTCTGAGTTGAAAACAGTGTGTGGGAGAGATGACAGGTTGCCTGAAGGAACGTTAAAGCTTGAGTGATTCATCTCATCTTCGTGCGAGAAGGACCAAAAAGGCCTTTTAATTCATGCCCAGCAAAATGCCAAGTCCCCCGCAACACACGCATCAACACGTACCTGATCAAACACGTAATATATGACTTAGGCACCAGTCACTCAAACACCTTTTCCTCCTCACATTTCATCGGCACGGCGCGCGCAGATCCGAGGCATGATAATGAGCGCCAGGCAGCTCAGTCTGTGTTTATGCGTGGTGATAATAAATTCATTGTGTTTGTCAAAATGGAGCAGACGGTCTCAGTGCTGCATAGAGAGCAGAGGAGATGCAACATGCATGAATTCAGCTGAAGTAAGAAGTTCCCAGTGTCCCAGTTCTCCGACTGAAACCACAGATGAATTAGTGAAAACACAAATTATCTTAAATATCTTAAACGGATCAGTGTTCCTCTTACGGGGCCTTGTAAGTGGTATTTTTTAATGTTGTGTCATGACATGCCTCAAATCCCAACAGCTTTAGGCACAATATTACTCAAACTGCAGGACCAATAATTTACCGCCATGTTGATGTAATCGTTATGAGCCTGCAGATGATGGATGATAGGCTCCATCCCTCTTTTTCACATCCTCTTCCTGTTGTTACTCACACTCCTCTTTTCCTTTCTGTTTCTCTCCTCGCTGCCTCCCTCCCCCTCATCCTGCAGGTGTATGGTGTACTGACCCTGCCTGCCACAGGCGAGGAGTCAGAGGACCAGGGCCATGATTGGCTCCCCTGGCCCTGGTGGGCGTGCCTTAGTGCCATGGCCGAGGGTGTGGCGGTGGGTCCTGGCTGTTTCTCTGGTTGTCATGATAAACTTGATGCTGCCAGGAAGTAGCCAGGCCTGTCCGCCACGGTGCGATTGCTCGGCTCAGCTGAGGTCGGTGTCGTGCCAACGGCGGCGGCTCACCAACATCCCAGAGGGCATTCCCACCGAGACACAGCTCCTGGACCTCAGCAAGAACCGGCTCCACTGGGTGCATGCAGGCGACCTGGCACCTTACCCACGGCTGGAGGAAGTGGATCTCAGCGAGAACCTCATTGCCACATTAGAGCCCAATGCCTTCGCCACCCTCCAGAGTCTTAAAGTGCTGAAGTTAAGGGGAAACCAGCTGAAGTTAGTGCCCATGGGGGCCTTCGCCAAGCTGGGCAATCTGACCAGCCTGGACCTGAGCGAGAACAAGATGGTGATTTTATTGGACTACACCTTCCAGGATCTGAGAAATCTGAAACATCTGGAGGTTGGAGACAACGACCTGGTTTACATATCCCACAAGGTAAGCTCTGCAGCATCCTGTCAGTCAGTAGGTGACTGAATGGAGGAACGTTTACTTTATTTAAAAAAGAAGATTTCTCCTTGGATTCCAGAGGATCAGACTTTCATACTAATAGCAGTAGAATATATTCTGCTGTTAAAAAGACAGCAGTACCAAGCAGCTATTTACCCACTGTAGTATCTGTAGCAATGGTTTCACCCAGGAATAATAAGTATATTTCAACGTATTGGGAAATTCACCTTCTTAATGCTGAACTATTCATTTAACAAAAGACCATTATGTGTTAATCATGAAAAAGGGAAAACAAAACTAATTTAATCAATAAGCATGCAAGCACGTCCAGTGTTTCTGTGGAAACAAGGATTGAGCATTTTGAATTTCAGAGCTCTTTTCACAGTAATTATGGCCCCGCAAACTCCTACGATTTATAATGTGTATTATACAAGAGATGTACTCACTCATATCATGGTAATGGACCTTGAGTTTCAGTCAGTAGTTAGGTGTTAACACCTTCCTCCTTAAGATTGAACATTGACATTAAGGGGGCTCATACATCTCAGTTTTCAGTGTCCAAACCAAAACAACAGGTGTGAAAAGGTACAAACAAACCAGGTGATCTCGGTCTGGATCAAACTGAACAATGGTTTGGTTTGTTTTCAGTGTGAAAACGTTTTATTTGGATCGTTCGGACCAATCGCAGGAAGTCGAGACAGCATTAAGTGTTAGCAGCTTGCAGGATTGTTTGTAATCTTCACCTCTGATGATATATATTTATTCAAAAAGTAAGCAAATACAAAATCTGAATTGACAACAGGCCACCGTCAGATGCACGCCCATCTACAAACCAATACATGTCAAGTATAGGTAGATGCAGTACATGTAGAAGTAGTGGAACCAAATCTAACTGGATAAAATGTAAACAATGTAACTAAGACATGAACCTTGATTTGGATCATGGTCCAGACGTTCAGGTGTGAAAACATCCTTCACTCCTCTGCCCTCTGTATCTTCCAGGCTTTCTCAGGGCTGCTGGGCCTGGAGGATCTCACAATAGAGCGCTGCAACCTGACATCCATCTCTGGTCAGACACTGTCCTATCTCCGCAGCCTGGTCACTCTTCGCCTACACCACCTCAGCGTCACTGCCCTGGAGGACCAGAACTTCCGCAAGCTCTCCAACCTGCGGGGTCTGGACATCGATCACTGGCCGTACCTGGAATACATCTCCCCTCTGAGTTTCCAGGGTTTGGACCTCCACTGGCTCTCCATCACCAACACCAACATCACCTCTGTCCCCTCCGCCTCCTTCAAGAACCTGGTGCACCTCACCCACCTCAACCTGTCCTACAACCCCATCCCCTCACTAGAGCCCTGGGCCTTCAAGGACCTACTGAGGCTGAAGGAGCTCATCATGGTAAACACAGGGTTGGTGACAGTGGAGCCCCATGCCTTTGGAGGCCTCCGACAGATCCGGGTCCTCAACTTCTCTTCCAACGACCTGCAGACCCTGGAGGAGGGCTCCTTCCACTCTGTCAACAGTCTGGAGACCCTCAGAGTGGATGGGAACCCCCTGATGTGTGACTGCCGTCTGTTGTGGATCCTGCAAAGACGCAAGACCCTCAACTTTGACGGCAGAGTGCCGGTGTGTGCGGGGCCGGTGGAGGTGCAAGGGGTCAGCCTCAGCACCTTCACCGATTCTGCACTCTTCGATCACTTTACATGCCAGAAACCTAAGATTCGCAACCGTAAGATGCAGCAGGTAACGAAGATGATTACATTCATGTTTAATACTTGGCAAAACAAATCTATAAATGTATATAGTTTGATAACTGAGGTTAAGTTTATATCTTCTTCAAGCACGGAAAGTTTTCTGAAACAAAACGTATCATCATGTGTACAAATTCTTCTGTATTTTCTGACTCTCCAACATTTATTAGTCCATGCGCTCCTTTTCTCCACCTCCCGCAGGTAACGGCTCGTGAAGGCCAGCCTGTGAATTTTCTGTGTCGAGCCGAAGGAGAACCTGCACCTGCTATTGTCTGGATTTCCCCACAGCGCAGACGGATCACAACTAAGAGTTCAGGGCGTATCATTGTCCTCCCAAGTGGCACCCTGGAGATCCGCTACGCCCAACTCACTGACAGCGGAACCTACATCTGCATTGCCAGCAACGCCGGTGGCAATGACACCTACTTCGCTACGCTCACAGTGCGTGGCCAGCCGCTGGACGCCGCCTCAGCCTTCTTTCTCAACCGCTCGCTGTACAGCGGTGAGTTCTTGAACGACACAAATCTGAACAACACACGGGTATTCCTCAAGTTCACCTTGGACCTGACCACCATCTTGGTCTCCACGGCGATGGGCTGCATCACCTTTCTGGGGGTGGTCCTCTTCTGTTTCCTGCTGTTGTTCGTGTGGAGCCGGGGACGCGGCCAACGCAAGAACAACTTCACAGTGGAGTACTCTTTCCGGAAATCTGAACCCGCCACCGGGCCCACCTCGGGAGGGATGAGGAAATTCAACATGAAAATGATATGAAACAACGCAGCCAGGGTTCCCTCGGGGGAGGCATGAGCACGTCCCAAAAACGTGTTTGACACACGCAAACGCACACAGCCACTGACTCGCAAAGAAGTTTAAAAGCACAATCCAACTTCCCGTCCATGGCTCCATTCAAAATTTGAGTGCCCGCATAAAAACAGGAGCCATGAAGTGATTTGGTTTGATCTGTGAGTGAAAACAAAATGATCCTGATCTCCCTGTCTCTCTGTGGTTTTATTCAGCATGTGGTGAGAAACATGTTTGAGTGGTACTGTAAGGAACTAGAGTGTTGAAAGATTTGAAAGAGCTGCTTGTTGTCCATGCTTGATAAGAATAATAACATTAAGCATTATAGGAGATAGGTTGTGAACTGGTTTGATTACTGAGCTGTGGAAAACTGGTGGTCCTGTCTCTCAGTTATATTAATGAAGAAATAAAAAAGCAATTCTTTTGAATCAAACATTTTCTCTATTGTGTTGTGTGCAGATTTTAGTGTGATGCACGGAGACCTGGTCACCATCCACATGTAGAGTTTGTAACTATGCTCTTGTTAAGAGTCGTGCATGTAGAGTTTCATTCGAGAGTTAAGTTGTAAATTGATATCGCTAAACAAAACACATGGTTTTTAAATAAATTCAGTCAAACAACCAGCTTTATCGATTCTGACCACATCTGAGCAGTGAGGAGGATGATATTGGGTCAAACACTGTATTAACATTATCATGTGTCAATTGTTTCAATGAACAAAGGCTCAGGGGATGTAGACGATTATCTGAGTGTAATATCTTGTAAGAAGGAATGGATTGGGATCATTCACCTAAATGACAATCCGTCAAAATATTGGCCTTTTCTTTGCGAGATTATTCAACAACATTTGCTGTGTGAGTTTGGGACGAGCGCACTAGCCGTGAGCTGCTGTGGCTGCCCGTGGCCCGGAGGGTTTGGTAAGGAAGTCAAGACCGACGTGCACGGGCTGCTACAGTAGCCATAGCAACCAATACAATAGAGAGCAGGGGAGGGACAGAGCATGGTGGCCATAGGAGGGTTGCTCGTGGAAAGGGGGAGGGAAGAAAAAGAAGTCAGTGTGACCTCTGCTTCCCCTCCCTTAGATCACAAGCCCCGATCGTGCTCTTTCATCAACAGGAGAGGGACGACCCACCGGCCTCCGCACCCCTGTCCCTGCCCTCTGCTGTGTTGGTGGGCATCTGACCTTCCCAGTGCTGCCAGGGGGGAGCAGCCTGGAGAGTCGGGTCACACTCAGAGGCAGATAGAGGACACACAGCAACACTATGGAGGTGTTCACCTACACACTCATCCAAGCAGTGGAACCCACACATAGCAACACATGTATAGCACCTTTTCTCAGGAAAAGTGAAATAACTAGCCAACAGAGCGCGTGTGACAACACATGCTGTGTTAAAGTATTACATTCCAGCAATACTGTTTGTAGAACCATGAAGCCAAATCAGAGAGAACTGAGGTAAATCTGTGAGTGAAGAAACAAAGCCATAGGATCTGTATGTTTATTTTTATACTAGTGTGTGTATGATTTAGTTATATGAAATAATATTACTGCCACTGCCATCTTACAAGCTGTCGCGATGATCAAAAGGCCATCTGCTGTCACCGGGCCTGCGCAGCGTTGTACCTCGTAACACACACGCTCACACAAAACCAACATAAAGGTTGTTTGAATTGGAGGGAACAACAATCACCGTCGCACATGAATAAACATACAAATTGACAACACGCCGCAGCCCCATCGCCGAGTGTGCCGCCAACTGATCTCTGTCTGCCTCTGAGACGGCAAATGCGCAAATGTCTCTGCCCCCCTAGCCCAGTGCATTCCCCCCTCCTCACCCACACCCCTAAACCCCCAACCACCACACACCCCCCACTGGGTCCTCCTTTGGGAGGGGTCCCTGGCTGGAGATCGAGGATTCAAATGTAAATGAAGTCGTGTTAACCCTACCCACGCCATGTGCATCGTATAGTGGAGAGTAGTACTGTGGTTTTAAAACGCAACAACAACAAAAAGACAAAAAAGATTCTTTGAAGTGATCCTTTGTTTCCTGTTAGTCCTCCATTTTTATTTTCCTCAGTTGTTGTTCTCCGTGGCCTTTTGGCTGTCGACCCCTTTAAGGCTCCTTGTCCTCCGTGAGGGACTGTTCTGTTCTCAAGACCAAATCATTTGAGTTCACTTGACCCCCCCGATCAACTGAAACTAGGAAGAGCTATAGCAAGATCAAGGAACATCTGACAGACATTTCCCAGCTCGTCTTTAGTCGGCCACCAGTTTAAAGTCACTTGAGAGCTTCTCAGGAACTAAGGAAGGATTTCCCACACTAAGCTTATTACTTGTTTAGACTGAAGATTAAGACAAACCTTACCTCACCTGGCACACTAGATGCATTTTCGTCTCACCATTAATTTGAACATTATAAGCAAACCTGTCAATGCAGCCTTTTAAATCCGTGAGATTATTTCGCTAAACTATTTTGCGAACCAACCAATCAGAATGCATATTGTTGATAATGGCACATTTTGAAGCAGTAACAGTACTCCTCTGATTTATTTAATATGTTTGTCTTTAAAAGGATACTTACTTGCGAGTGACCCAACTCCTGTCAGAGATAATAAATCAACCACTTGAGCTGAATGAACAGCCGAGACTGACGGGACCTTCTTCAAATCCTTCTTATCCAATACTTAAGATAAAACTATGGTGCCAGCTGTTGCAGCAGTTCTTCGATGTCCGACAGACATCCTGTAATACGGACATCCTGAAAAAAAAAAATTAAACGCACCAGATTATCATGATGATCCCTTTTATTTTTAAATTCTCATGATGTATTCATTGCGGTTGAAGTGAATTGACACGCGACTCAAAATTCGCCTTTGCTATTTTGTGACATTTATTTGTCTTGCCGTTCATGTACAAAGGCCTTTAATCAAAATGTTATTTAAGATTGATGTAAACTTCAGATTCAAAATTGCATTCCTCCAATTCTATAATATTTTTTAAATAACATTAAATGGCTAAATGGCAATAGAAGAAAGACTCTTATTGTTCATTATAGGGGTTTCTAATAGTCTTGTTTCACTTTAAAGGATCAGACTATTAAAAAGTTGATCCACTGATCTAAAGCACACGTCCAACACAGTTTAAGCGGGTTGGGATTAATTTGGCCCATGTATAAGTGAAACTCAAATCTTAAAACTTTTTGCAAAATAGATCCGGCAATCTCCATTTTTGTCCCTGGTGAAGAATGATGAAACCTCGACTTCTGTGTCAGGATGAATAACTGAACACTTGTTAAAAATTCATGAGGCCAAATGAGAATAGATGAATACATTGGCCTGGTTTATTTTTTTTAACAACGCTTTTAATATTGTCGACGGCCGGTTTTCGGCTCGCCCGGTGTTGAGAACAGGACGCTGCCCTCACAGACGTTTCCCCTCCCTGAGCCAACCCCCTGTTTTATGTTTCCATTCCCTGGTATTTCTCAGCGGAACGTAGGTTTAGAAGACAATGAGAATGTCTGTAGTGATTGTTGATGGTGTTATTGTGTAGGCATCAATCACAAATGTAAGCTTAGATGAGGGTGTGTTTCATTTTATGATCTTGTCCTTCTCCCTCCTTCCTCCTCCCCTCTTTAATGTTTCCCGTCTTCCCCGCATTTCTTCCCGACCCCCTCGTTGTCCCTGTTCACAGTATTAGGCTGGAGTATGGTTGTGTGGTAGTAGACACGTGTTCTGTGTGGTCGGTGAGTCGGTGTTGTCGTGCTGTGATTTGTTGCTCCCCGTGGTGCCATCGAACATGGAGCATCGGTTGGATCGGTGGAGACAAAAGATGAAAGGGGTGACCCAGGTTCCTAAAAAAAAAAAAAAAAAAAAAAGGATAAAAAAAGAATGAACATTGATTCCCATTTCACACCCTGCCCATTCCTACAGACCATTTCTGGAACTTTCCCACTCTGCACAGTGCCACTCGGGGACCTTTCTCTGGATATGAAAACCCATGGACTGTAAATGTATGTATTTTCTCTGCTGACATCTTGTCACTTTAACTGTCACATGTAGAAAGGGGGTCTTCAGTTGGGTTGCTGTGGGGCCTCAGTCACTTCCTGCACTTGTTAAGAGAGCAGACCGTTCACACAAACCTTTGGTCAGGGTTCGAAATGAGCACTTTTGATCATTTGAAGCTCCACAAGTCCTTGAAAGTTGAAAGCACTCATTTCCCTTCCTACTAAATGCTCCTGCTACTTAAATTATTTTTCAAGTTTTGGGATTACGTTAGTCATTTAATTGATTCAGCAAGGTCGATTCTTCAGCAGTTCTCCTCAGAAGAAAAAAGTGCCAGTGTGCGTGGCTTTTGCAGCAAAGCAGACTCTTTGGTGTTTGTAGTTGCCGGCGATAAAGCTCGAGCCTGATTCTTCTCCTGCGTCGTGATTCTTGAGAAAGTAGGCTGAGCAATCCCCCCGCTACCTCCTGTGGTTCGACCTTGCCTCGGGTTGGTGTAGCGTAGTCTAGACGCCCCATATACAGCAGCAGCGGTACTATTAGGGATGCCTTCCAGGGGGGGGGGGGACGCTTCAGATATGCAGACCAAAATAAGACAAACCCTCAGACGCTGACAACCAGAGCGTCCTTACCAGCCAAACATGTATGATTCATCAGTTTTTGAATGGTACATTTTTAAGGGGGCTTTGTAAACATGTTAGCCTCACCCTTAAGACGGCATCTCTACAGCCTTCTGTCATTCCTGACTCCATATTAGCTCTAAATGAATCCATCTCTTACTCCGGATCCTACAGCTGCTGTTGTGATTGGATTAGACTTGAGATGAATTATCCGAGCTGAGAGGAGCAGTAATGGGATGACGGAGGAGTGAGCTCAGCTGACTGGGTGATTACTTGGCTTGTTAGGCTCATTTCCATAGCATACCTCTTTAAAAAAAAAAAGGGTGTCGCACAAACACTGGAGGCTGAGTCCATGCTGGTATCTCAGCTCTTTCACATCTGTTGAGTAGAAATATGTAAATACGACATGTCACGTATGAACCGACATGTAGCGGAGCACTGCTGAAGGATTCTTTTATCTAGAGCACCTTGGACAGTGACCGCTCCATCTTAACCTTGACCAGAGCAAGTGCGAGTGCCCACCCCCCCCTTTCTACGTGGCAATACTGACCCCCAGTGGTCAAAGGGAGCAACGGGCAAAAACTTTGGACCATACTGTTGCAGCTGATGTACCAGTATTGTATGTGGAAGGAAAATAAACCAACAGCTCTGGGTCTCATACAGTGAAACACTTTAAGAGAGCGAATTGACTGTTAGTTTCACGGGTCAGTACTTCGCTGATTGTGTTATAGCCATAAAGTGACGATCTCCTCTGCGCTCTGGGTGTCTCGGAGCAAAGCCTTGCTCTCGGGCCGCCTGTGTGGGCAGAGGCATTATCGGGACAGGCCTCCCCGTCTGGTCAAGAGCAACAAACCTGGCCTGGTTCTAGACAAATGCTTGACAAATGATCCCCCCCCCCCCCCCCCCCCCCCTTCTGACTAAAATATCACTGCATCATTGTTTCTCTGTACAGGACCGAGAGCTGGTCGCCAACTGATCGGTTCATTCTCTCTGGTGGTCTTAGCAGGTTTAATCTATGCATGCCTTTTGTAAACAGTGATTGGTCTTGCCAAACTCTCACCTGCACTTGTACGGAGAGCGATGGGTGCCATTGTCGCTGGCCATGGGACTGGTGGAAAAAGAGCATGTGAGGCCATCCAAATGTGTTGCACCTGCGTTCACCAATACTTAAATGAGCGTTCATCTCACGAGAGAAACTTTTTTCTTTCTTCACTTGGGATGATTGAACAGACACACACACACACACACACACACACACACACACACACACACACACACACACACACACACACACACACACACACACACACACACACACACAGAGGATCCGTTCAAATGTGTAAACTGTAGATAAAGCGATTGATATTCCAAGCAGGACGGTGGGACTGATCAATGCAGTATGGGGGATAGGATTATTAATGGCATACTTGCATTGATCTATCTTGAACCTCGTCACTGACCCAGAATCCATCTGGAGTAGGAGGAGGTGTACAGAGCTCTCCCAGACCTGGTTGGCACTCATTCCTAGGTTTCCATTATACCGTTTCAAGACAATTTTCCTCCTTTAAGAACGAGATGGTGCCGGATTCCGACTTTATTCTCCAGGTCTGAGCCGACGTGACGCTCTCTCGCCTCCCCTACTCCTCAGAGGAAAGTGTCTTTGGTTTAGCTCTGTATTTGTTGGAGCCCCCTAATGGAAAACACTGAAGTGTATCTCTCAAATTCGGATGGGGTCCACTTATCCTCTCCCTCTCTCCCTCTCTCCCTCTCTCGCTCTCTCTCTCTCTCTCTCTCTCTCTCTCTCTCTCTCTCTCTCTCTCTCTCTCTCTCTCTTTCTCTCTCTCTCTTTTTCTCTCTCTATCAGCCTGGCACCGACCTCGTTATACATTTCAGAAAATGTTTCATCGATCACTTTATTTTTGCACTTGTGCATATTTTACGCGTCCGTTACTGACTTCTGAAACCTAGGAATGGGTGCTGAGCGCTCCAATTAAATACAGAGCTAATATATGCAGAAACGTTGTAAATTTCACAATAGTGACTGTTATACAGCAAGAAACAAATTTGGACTCTCCTCCTCTCTGGCTTCACGCACATCTCACTGCACCTCAGTTGTCACATTTCTATTCTGGATGTGTTGATCCTTGGACGGGAAGAAACAGAAAGTGTACATATTAGGTATATTAGCCATATCACGTCATCCAATCTGTAGACCTCCTTGCCATGTCTGACAGAGGAAAATGACTGTTGAACTGTAAATAGTGTAGGTATAGAAATATATAGGATTTAACATGCTGCTTCTTTTCTCCAGGGATCACCCACATTGTGCTCAGTCCCATGGCTGCTTGGTCTCAAAGGGAAGGATAGGACAATAATGTACTTGTCTATAAAAGACACACACGAGTTCTTTTTTTTATTTCAATGTGTGTTTTATATACCGTCTGTCTTGTAAATTAACTCCTTTTTCGTCATAAAAGCATGATGTGACTCTGTCAGCTGCGTCCTGTGTCCCTCTTTGTTGTCGGCTTGTGTCACCTGACGTTCAAACCAAAGGGCTGAGGTTAAAAAAACACACACACACACACACACACACACACACACACATGTTACACTACTTTAATATGATTGTTGAATGTTTGAGAATAAATGTGAACCTGAAAGTGTTGAAAATTAAAAACACAAGAAAATATAAATATAGATATATGTAGATATAAATGATGTGTTCAATAGATACACGCTACATTTAAAGCTGCTATAATGAGTAGTTTTTGGTTAATAGTGGAACATACCACTTGTGTGTGAAAGAGGTTGCTCATTTTGACAAAACCACACAGAAGTGTCCTCAGCTCTCAGGAGGTTTTCAACATCTCTAGGGTCATTGGTTTAATAAGCAACATTATTCAACATTCTCATGTAGGCAGCAGCAGGAAACAATTTTCAACCAAAAAGCTACATTACAGAGACAGATATCAATTATAGCTGGTGAACGTTGTGCAGCATTTAGCTGGAGGGTCAGACGTTTCCTTCAGGAGTTGGTGTTGACCAAAAACTAAAAGAGGAGTAAAGCCAAGTCCAGAAGAATGTTAGTGTTGTTCTTTAACTGCTGGATGTGTACATAAGTAACTATTTGCCTACAAATGTCTAAACAAGCCTTAAAGTTGATGACATGCCAGTGTTGTATTAACAGCTCATTTCCCCTGCTGTCAAACAGACAAAAAAAGTTGTATATTTAAACTGACACTTTGACCCTAACCCTTCATTACAGATTTAGAATCAGCATTTTTTTATTTTACAATTGTTAAACCAAATAAGTAATAATAAATACAAATTTCTCAATATCTTCCCCAGAATTTTAATAAAAAATATAAAATCCATATGAGATGATAAACCTTCTTTTAGGATTCTGCTCAAAATGTAGCTGTGTGATGGATTTAAAGGGCCACCTGGTGCTGAAGCATTAAGTTTCCTTTAATATAAGGTTATGTTTTCACCCCTGTCTGTTTGTTGGTTGGTTGGTCTGCATGTGTGTTTCTTACAAGACTACACTAAAACGACTGAATTACCACGAAACTTGGTGGGGGGATGCAGTGTGGTTCTGGGAAGAGCAAATAAGGGGGTGAATCCAGGAATTGTGAGGTAGGATATATTTCAACATTTTCAATGATTTCCCAGAGAATAATTCATGAATCGAGTGAAAAAATTAGACACGTTTAGAAAACTGATATTAATGAGTGTGTGAAATACTTAGTGCCATTCTAGTTTGAACAACTGATTTTAGACCAAACCATGAAGCCCTTGACCAAAAGTACATAATAGTCCTATGTACGTCATATGATGTACAGATGTTCGCCACCAGATGGCAAAAGAGCACCACAGTAAGAGACCATCAGACAGAAAATGAAAGGCCAGTCAGCCAATTGCTTGTTTTTTTATTTGTTTTAGTCAAAACACACAATTTACCCATACTGGTTTTCACTTAGTGTATTAATTGTCCCATGACTTGATTCTAACTCCACAGGCTGAGGGCAGAGCTGACAGATTCACTGTATCTCTGAGATGAGCATCAGAAGAAAGGCTCTGTGTGTGTGTGTGTGTGTGTGTGTGTGTGTGTGTGTGTGTGTGTGTGTGTGTGTGTGTGTTTGTGTGCAGGCATTTGATCAACATCTTCGATTAGTTGTCCACTTAACAAGCCAGACCCCCCCACCACCACCTCCCTCATAGCCGGGGGAGGGTCCTAGGTGCCTTGGCCCCCACTGTAGAGGTCATTCTGAAGAGGTTAAAGGTTACCCCACACACACACACACACACACACACACACCGATCCATCTGAGAGCCGTCCTTCCTCCGTTCTTCCCATCTCTCCTGTGCAGTCAGGTTCTCTGCCCTCCTCCATCGCTCTCTTTCTCTCTCCCTCCATTTTCCCCCACTCGGTCTCTGCTCTATTTGAAATTGATTGTCTTCTACCATCACAAAGACACTTGGTTCTGATTGATTGATTGGTAAGGGAAGAGGAAGAGAACATCGACACTGGGGCTTCCAGAGCTATGTGGTCTGTCTGAAGGGGGAAAAAAAGCAAATGATCCCATTTTGATGCAGCGGAAGAAACCGTATTTCAGCTGCCCGGCTGTCTGTTTGTTTAGCCTCCTAAAGCAGGCAAACACCCGGGCCGATCGAATTCAGATTGGAGCCGAAACACGGGAACAAAACAGAGAAACTCAAACACAGACTCACGCTCACACTTATGTGATGAAACAAGCGGTAAATACAGATACAGACAGAGGAAGTGTGAAGAGGGGGTTACAACAGGGGGGGGGGGAGACACAGTGATGAAGCTGATACACGTACAAATACACATTTTTATACAAATACACAGAAAGCACATAAAAGACAACAAAGCTAAAAAAAAGAATGTAAAGATCATTTGGAAACCAAGACCAGTAGATTTCTCCCTGTTTCTCCCCCTCTCCTCCACCTGTAGAGGTACAGTTCATCCTGCAGTTTATATACACTTACATAGTATCCATGCATAAAAGAATTGCTCATCACACCCCTAATAACAGAGGTGCTTCGGTTGGATCTCTTTTTTTAATATGGGAAATCACTTTAACACACATAGGAGACAATCTTCAAACACAAAAGAAGCCAAAAAATGATGCAAAACAGAAAGGAGTGTGTCCTTGACGTCTTATTTGATGTTTTCAATTATTATTCATGATACATTTTCTGATTTCTTTCTTTCTTGGTCACATATGATTAATTACCCTCCATCTTTTCCCTGTATACTCCTCCCAACTGTTTCTTTCTTAGTCTCTCTCTTAAAGGACGGCGTGCAAACCTACAACAATGGCTAAAAAAGATGTTAAACCATAAGACACACTCTCCTTTAAAGAAATACAAAACAGAACAATCATGTCGCCGTGTGACTTCAATGTCACTCTCATTGCTAAACATTGTCATTATTGTTTCACTACATTACCTTTACAATAAAGATTTGAGGTATATCGAGATGAATTGTCTACACGTGCCTGCCTCGCTGCGATGCCACCCTGGACGCAGGGACCAGCTAAGAGGTTTTGGGTGGATGGGGGGGGTCACCGGTGGGTGCTCATTGGTTGATTTTAGAGAAGGTTTCGATTTGAGTCCGTGTAATCAGAGGGCTTTGTAAACTGCCAGATACACAGACACACCCACACTCCGATTATAAATTACACAAAAATATCTCTGGTGGGAGTGTGTGTGCGTGTGTGTATCATGGAGTGGACTCAGTTAGATGACATCTTATCAATATGTTTTTAAAAAATGGCGGTAAGCAATCTTTTCCCATAATTGTGAGAAAAAAAAAGTTCTTTCAGAACAAAAGTGGCTTTTTAATGTCATGAGGAGCCCTCCAGTGTTTCTCCCCCCTTCACCCAGTGTGTGCCCCCCTTTACTTGTGTGATCACCTGTGGTGTGTGTGTGTGTGTGTGTGTGTGTGTGTGTGTGTGTGTGTTCAGAGCAGTCCAACCCCTGGTTGAAGGAAAAAGGCACTCAACTCTTCCCACATAACAAACACCTCTGTGTGTTTGCCATGCGGCACGACTGCTCTGTTTGTGTGTGTGTGTGTGTGTGTGTGTGTGTGTGTGTGTGTGTGTGTGTGTGTGTGTGTGTGTGTGTGTGTGTGTGTGTGTGTGTGTGTGTACGTGCACATAGGAGCATATCTGCACCCATCATGGAATCTGCATTGTGTGTCTTGGCATTCGTGTTGTGTTTGCTTGTGTGCATGTCCCAAGTCCAGTGTGAACTCAGCAGGCTTGAAGTATCTTTGGTATTGATGGCTGTGTCACAGTCCACTCTATTTTGAGAGGGAAGCCACACACAAACACACACACACACACACACACACACGCACGCACACACACACACACATGCACACAGCTGTTTCCATGACTCTTTGGTTTTGGGCATAGACTGTATGTATAGACAGACGACAAAATTTCTCCCTAAGAAAGAAGCCAAAGCATCTGGATCGCCACCTACAGTGGCTGTTTGCAGCATAATCCATAAACCCTGCCTCCTCCATGTTAATTGATTGAATATGAACCAAATGAAAAAGTCAAAGTACTTGTTAAATACATTTTTCACAAAGATGGTTTTGGTCATTGTAGGTTGGTCTTATCACACTGATGTATGTCCAAGTGTCCATTTTCAGGTAGGTTTGGATTTAATTCGTTATTTGACGGTATGTGAATGACAGCTCAGATTGCCTCATGATTGGTCGAGCATGTATATCGATGGGACCTCCCTATCACAGGTCCATCCCCCGATTGCTACTGCACCAGACTCTGCCTCCAAATTTGCAAGATGGCAGCGTTCATATCCAGAATATTTTGGCTTCATCTCCAGATAGTGGGAGAAAGTACAGACGTGTCGTCCATCTTTTTTTACAGTTTATGGATTTGTGTCTGATTTTCAATCATCTGCACTAAAAGTCTACAATGTTTTCCCCATCTGGACTCTAGTAGAAGTCCTGCATGACACCTCGGACATGGAATCAGTTATAGTGCACCACATCACGACCAGAACCTGATCTACAGAGGAATGTCATCCGGATGGTTCCTACCAGTCTGATGACGGGCCTCCTGCCTGGTGCTCCTGCCTCCTCGGCTGCCCCCTTCTTCCTTCTGTCTGCTTCTCCTCTCTAATATGATTATCTCCCGCTACAAGATGCTACACAACCAGTGGCTTAGCCCACGAAACAAATAAATAAAAAGGCATAGATAAAATGAGGCGGTTCTCATGGTAACCAAAAAACGCTATCAGCAGAGGAATGCAGTGACAGTCCAGTTCAAAAGGGGTCAAAGTTCAGAGATCAAGGAAGAGGTCCTTCTCGTCCAGACAGTCCATCACACAGGTATTCACAAATATGCACAGTTAGTCACTTGTGGTATCTCCTCCTTGTCTGTGCATAGGATCAGTCTATGACGTGTTGATTCTTCTTTTTTTTTTTCAATATTTAAGTTTTTTTACATTTGGTTGACAAGGTGCTTCTTTACATATAGTTTCAGCACAGCATAGCACAATAGTCGTGAGAGAAACCATGTGTCTATGGTACTGATATTACCCGCATCAATAGTAAGGAGGGAAAACGAAAGAGAAAGTCACAACAGGAGGGGGGTTAGCAAGAGAGTAGATAAATAGAGAATAGATAAGACAAGAGAGAGATGAACTCAAAGATTATTTACAGACATTTTTCATTGTGTTTCACGCCGCGTCAATGTTTGGTTCTGAGGTATGGAATAGGCTACATGCCCGCATAGTGCTCGCAGTCTGAAGGTTGTAATGACGCAGGCCAGACACAGTGGGGCTCGTGGCGAAGGAGCGGGCCGCGCCTGTTCTCTGATTATCATAAAGAGGCAAACATCATTGGCACTCGGGATCCTATATTGTGACGTTTGACCTCTGTGTTTGGCCACTAGAACAGAGCAGACCCCCCCTCCCCCCCCTCCCTCCCTCCCTCCGTTTACTCCCTACACTCCGGGACGACACCTTTGGAACGTGGGGAGCGTCGTCCCAGTTTGATTGTTCTCCTCTTAACCTGAAATTATCCTCTCATGTGGCTACACGGGCTGTGGCCATGTGTAGCCATACAACAAGTCTTAAGAAATAAACGTTCTAATATGTATAAAAGGATGTCATGTGTGTTTGGTGTCTGCGGGGCTACACTTATGCTTGAGTCGAGTATTGGTACCCGTGTCCTGTTAGAAATCTGCAGTGCAGGCTGTGATGTGGGCCTGCTGTGATGTGGGCCTGCTGGAGATGTGAGCTGTAACTACGGCAACATGCTCTCAACATGTCCAGAGGTGGTTTGAATGGACAGCAGGTGGCACTGTTACTCTGAAGTGGAGCAAGGGGAATCACTGCAGAGGAATTACAGCCCTGGATCACATGCAGGACGTGAACATTGCACACGCATGGCACACGCACACACACACACACGCACGCAGTGATGCAGAGCTGCTAAGTTGAAGTGTGTGTGTGTATGTGGTAAGAGGGTCAAAAGGACCTGGCCAATTGACACCCACGCACACGCAGCTTTCAATCAGCCACAGTGCGTGTTACTGAAATGACGAGTGGTTGATCACGGCCCAGCAGAAACGTGTGCTGTCTGATTTCTGGCTGATTTGTGAAGAGCAACGTGCGGCTGTTAAAGGTTCCCTGTCTCAAAGCTACCGGTTCCTTGTCATGAGTGATTCTTTGGTGTGTTTCAAATCCTGACACCCCCTCCCCTCCTCCCCTTTCGAGGCTCAAACACAGGCCCACGGTGCGGTGTTTGAGTGTGGATGGATTTTCTTTGGTTTTCAGGTGGATTCTTTTAAGAGCCACGAGTGGAAAGCTACTGGATCTTTGGTTTGAGGAGTCACAATTTGAGATGCGTGTGAGGCCCCTACGAGAATAACATTCAGATTCATAAAAAAACACGAGGAGCTTTGAGAAGATCTGATTCATCTGCACAAGTCCTCAGCACTGTGAGCAGGTGAATCAGATGATCTGAAGTACACATCCTAAAGCGCTGCAGGATCAGAGTTACAGCCCATTGCTTTAGTGAGAACCCCCGCCCCCCTCCCCTCCATCCCCCGTGCATCCGTGCAACAATCTGTCCTGCCACCGTCAGGCCTTAGAAAACGTGTTCGCAGAGGAGGTACCGGGTTGGATCTGTGAGGTGTTGTTGTTGCTGTTGCCGTGAGGCGTGTGCACATGGCCGTGCATCCCGTGGCCAAGCTCCTCTGTGGTGCCCCAGCGGTCCGTACAGCGGCGGCGTGAGTTCATGAAGAAGTTGGAGACGGTGGTGAGCTCAAGGCCCAGCTGCTGGGAGATGGTGATCTGCATCTCTTTGGAGGGGCGGCGGTTCTCTCTGAAGATGGCTACCAAGGTGCGACGCTGCAGGTCGGTGAAGACCAGTCGCTGCTTCTTTGGCACTTGGCTACGCTCTCGTCCTCGGTCCTCCTCCTTACGTTTACATGCTGGAGAGAGAAGGGGAGGGGGAACAGGCAGAGGAGAGAAGACGGACAGAGAGGAGAGTTTTATTGCTACTGAGATATTCAAAACTCCTGTAAAGTTACAGAATAGATCATCTTTAGAAGAGAAACAAATGATGCAACATATGACGACATGGTCAGGGTTGGATGTTTTAGGGGCCTGATGATGATCTAAAGGAAAATAACAAAGACATTGAACTGAGTGAGGGAGTAATCCGAGGGTGAAAGCAAGATGCAAGATTGAATATGAAAAATAATGAATGTTTAATGTTCTGTGAATTGTAATATTTCATTTAAATGGGTTTGATTACTTGTTCAAATGTAAAGTAGGCCTATATCATGAGCTTATAATGTGACGGTAGAGGATGCAGGCGACAAAAAAGAGAGAGTGGAAAGTGAAAAGGCAGAAAGGAAAGCAAGATGGCAGATGGTCACATTCTGAATGTCAAAATCAGAGATATTTTATCATGAAATCTCACTTAAACCAGTCTCCCCAAGCACCAGACCACCTTCAGAGACTTACAGCAGCTTTTGCATTATTAAGCCTTTAAATTGTTTTTCACAATAGCATTAAAAGACATCTGAAACCTGCTCGACAGTCAATTGTCTTTATCTTCTTGTCACTTTTAAATGTGGACTAGGTTGTTGTCTACAGCAGCTTCAAACTGGTGAGACAGCTCTTTGTGTTGGTGTGTTCGAGTACACTCCAACATCGCAGATTCAAGACTCTGTTGTTTGTTTGTTTGTTCGTTTTGCACCTAAGAGACAAACTAATTAAATCATACGTTTTTCCACGAACATGAACTCTACACTCATAATAAAGCTTGTGGATGCAAAATTGCATATTTTTGAGCAACTGAGCATCAGCATCCAGATGTCGAGCTCTCCTTAGATCACTTTCTTTATGTCCCCTGTCTGTTTACAGCTGGCAAAAATGTCGAGGATGATAAGTTAAGATTCAAACCTCTACAAGTCAATTTTCACAGTGCAGTGACATGAAGGGAAAACAGAGGTCAGTCTGTAGGATGTGAAGTCAATCTAAAAACTTACAGAGGGCACTAAGCTATAAGCAGATAGATATCAGTAATATAAAGTGGGTGGATAATGGACCACAACTTAGAAAACCACAACAAGCATCATTTACAGTCAGTGCAGTGGCCACAATGTGGAGGAAGCACGAGTTTATATGTTTATATTCTGTTTGAACTATTCAGTGTAATTTTATTCTGCACCCAAATGTTCTTTATGTACAGAAGAGCACTTTTTAGAGCCTGCTGTGTACTTGTGGTGTGGCTATAGCGATGCAAAAAGGTTCGGGTGGCACATAATAATGATGCAATTAGAATCAGAACGTACATGATTCTTGTTGTTGTGGGTTTGTACCGTCATGGTTGAATGCACTTATTGTAAGTAGCTTTGGATAAAAGCGTCAGCTAAATTAAATGTTATGTAATGTAAGGTCCTTTTGCTCAAGTTTCCAAGATGGAACAAGTGCGAGTCACATGTTTGTGTTAATAATGTTCCCACTTTTCATGTAAGCCATAGCAATATAGCATGTCAACCAAAGGTGTCAACGTTGACCAGAATTAGTTTTGTGCTATTTGGGCCATATTCACCATTTACCACAGATTACACCTGACCTAGAGCACTGCTAGTTTGTCAAAAAGGGCCCGCATTTGTTTTAGGACATTTGAGCTACATTTGCTATTTAACAAGTCGGCCACTTAAGGTTCACATGCAGATTAAACTTTGCCTAGATCACCGCCCTTTTGCCAAGAAAGGCCGACATTTGTTTTGGGAGTGCATCATCACTGCCTGAAGTGGCCCACATCCGTATGCTGACACAGGGTACTCATCTTGGAAACACTTGGATCAAACAAAAGTGTGTATGTGCTTTTAATCCCTGCAGACTTGTAAAGTGTGGTGATTGTATATTTTAGTGCTGTGTATTGTAATTCATTTATTCTATATTTATAGCGATATGGACCTATATGAGTGTGAAATATATCTTAACTAACTTCACTCTGTAATGATGAAATTCTCCTGGGGCTAAATGAGGCTATGGGGGGTAAATTGTTTTCACTGTGGGCCTGTGTGTTGAAACCGGAGGAGCGTGATGTGAAATGCTGACAAAGAAGCGCTCCTCCGTGCCTGGATGCACCGTCAGATGGCTCGGCTCTCCGGCTGTGGAGACTGGAGGGAGTCTGTTCTGTTCTGCTGCCCTAAAAAGCTGCAATGATCGATTTTCCGCGGTTTTCTCCCGAACACGTGGTCCAGTAATCAGGGCTCCCTTCCCCACCCGATCGATCCCCATCGATCCGCGAGACCCGAGGTGTGTGTGTGTGTGTGTGTGTGTGTGTGCGTGCGTGCCTGTATGTGTGTGTGTGTGTTGGGTAATATAGCTCAAGAGCGCGCTTCGTGACAGACAGATAGAAATTGTTTATCCGTGGAAGAACAAAAGAGAGATGTGGCAGTCATCCAGTCTGAGAGCTCTGGAGGAGGACACAACAATGTCTCTCATCTGTGACCCTGGTTGTTTTTTATTTGGGGCTATTAAGAATGGAGAAAAGTGTGCGTGTGCACGAGGTATGGTCTGTGGGCGTGCGTGAGAGAAATAAACAAAGTCCTGATGTGTTGGTGCACATGTGTGGAGGAGGAAAGGGGGGGGGATGAGATGAAGGGGAAGAGAGGGAATAAAGCTGGCTCCAGTGTGGAGGTGGTGTATGCAAATGATTGATGACTTTACAGCAGGTTTAGACAACAGCAGTAAACAGATTTGACTGTGAGTGGGGTGGGGGGGGGATCAATATAAATGTGCACATGTGTATGCATGCATGCCTGTGTGTGAGCGTGCATGTGTTTGAATTGCCATTGTTCATGCTTTGTTACTGCAAGCAAAGCATAATTACAAGACGCCCCCCCCATCCACCCCCCACCCCCCACCCCCAACGGCAGCACATGGAGGTGACGTGTTTGTCCCTGCAGCAGCAGAGCCTCCACTGATACATCACTCCATCCCTCGTCGACTTCTTCAACTCTGCTTGTTTTTCTCAATTGTTTTAATTTGCCCTCAGATTGATAGCCCCCCATATTGATTGATCTGCACTTCAGAACCATTTCATGGAACGTTTATTCAATTGGTTCAGGCCCAGCCATGCCAGAATCTCCTCACGGCTCTTTAAGTGCTGTCTCCAACCCAACTCAATACTCCCTAATGTAATGACTGAATGCTAGTGCTAATATAGTGATAATTTAATATGTAATGCCTGTTTTCGAACAACTCGTGCTACCGGCCATTTTACAATGCCAACACCACTCTGGTTCTCCTCCATCAGCCCGAGTGCGGCTCCGTGGCTCGGAGGCCTCCACAGCAACACATCCGCCGTCCTAACCAAGTGAAGCCAGGGGAGTTAGCAAAAGGCCTGCGAACCTGCATGGTCAATACATATTGCAGATAATCAATAGGTCCATATCAAATGAGAGTCCTCTGGCCCCGTGGACATCCCCAGCAATAAATAGGACCACGGGGAAGGGAAAAGAGGGAGCTGCTCATTAAAGACACCCCTCAGGAGACGAGCAGCACACGTTTGTGGGCTATCTTTAGGTGCCTCATTACCAAATGAGCTTTTCTGAAGAGACAAGGCAGGGGACGACTCGGCGGTCTCAAGTGGCACTTGCTCACGTCGCCTCTTTCATACGCCCCTGGTGTCAACGATGCTAAAGGTATCAGCCAACTGCCACTTTGCTTAATCTCGACCTCTTGTGGGTCCAAAGATTAACTCGCTAGCTGTGCAGCGTGTTAAGTTGCACTCGTGGCTCCTTTTAAGAGCAGCTCTGCTTTATCACTTAAGTGGCTGCTATTGTCCCGACCGTGCACTTACATGTGAAGACGAGTGGGTGGATGTTGGTTTTTTTTTGCCTGTTATTGCAGCACATGTCAGTATGTGAGAGGAATTTACAACCAAAAGCAAAACCCACTGCTGTTCATTCAGTATGTTTCATGTTTCCTCAATTTGGTTTGATTACCGAATAGCAAATTCACAACTACATGTATTGCTGCCCTTTAATTGAAAAATAAAAAATTCACATGCAAAATGTGTTTTTTTTACCAGAAACATGAGTCCTTCATCACTGAAATGTCCATTATCACTGTCTCCAGATCAACAGACTTGTTCACATAGAAAATCTTTCCCTCTTCAACATATGAGTTTCAATGCAGCTTTCTGCAAATTCATCTATCTGCAAAAACATATATTTTTGATAAGAGGAGGCCTTTCACTTTCAGTTCCTCACACTCGCAGTCAAGAATAACAACAGTTGATTACAGCTACAGTGTGTAACAGGCGGAATTACACAACAACAGGACCACAGACTTGAACTCGGCCATCTTTCTGTGAGAGTGTGTGGATGTCACATGGCAGCGAGATGTCATTTAAGGTGTCTCGTTGACATTACACACACATGAAACTGAGATGTGGGCCTGATGCTCCAAACACATAGAAACAAAAACACAACAATTAAAGAAAAAAGAAAAGGTTAATAGGTGTGTGGGTGTATGTGTGTGTGTACAGATGAGACATGAGGGGAGGGATGTTGGGGGGGGGGGGGGGGGGGGGGGGGGGGGGCAGACGGTGAACTAACCGCACCGTGCTGCTGCTAGTGGTAGTCGACGCCTGGACGGAGGGATGAGATCGGGCTTTGTGTGCGGTGAGACGGGCCCTCTCCCGCCCTGGACGGACTACTGCAGGCGAGAAACAGTTTGGCGTCAATCACACCCCTCAGATGGATACGGTTATTGATTAAATTGATCATATTATAGGCCCATTCATTGATGGGAAGTTAAAAAAAAAATAAAAATAAAAGACGCTCGAATTGCCCCCCCCCCTCCACACCCGCATTACAACAACACACAGCAGCGGAGAAACCAAAGCGTCCCTTCAGCCTTAAAACACTCCCCCATTGACCAGGATCGGGTTATTTGAAAGCTTTCGTTTCTTTGTCGATGTAAAGCCTGTGTTGTCTTGTTGAGACGAGTGATGGGCAGCTGCACAGTCCGTCACATGCACACCTACAGTCTATAAAACCTCTGCTGATCCATACTTCCCCCCCCGTCTGCTCTATTTAACACGGAAATCACAAAATATGAATGTTACATTTCCCCACAGAGAGCACAGGCTTCTGTCAGACATGCGGAGTTTCGATTTTTTTTAACGAATCTCGTAAAAAATAGTTTCTGAAACGCTTAAAACATTTCATAAAAGTGTGATATTAAACAAAAGATGCATTTTGTCTTAGTCAGGCTGCTGATGTGGTCGATGTATACAGGGGTTTAAATGCGAGGGATTTTAAATTTTAATATTTAATTTGGTCTTCTTTTCCGTAAAAAAAAACGTGGGATCTTTCATTTGCGGAGAATAGTGACAACAATGTTTGGCTGAAATACAAAGAAATGTGGGGCCTGTGGCAGAATACCTACAACCTGCTGTTTGAAATATGAATGTAAGCCCGTGTGAAGCCATACACTCTAAAAACTAATAAATGTAAAATCTCAGATTTTGAATGTAAATCTGGGTAAAAATTCAAATTGTGTATTCCAATTATAATTGTTCACTTATAAAATTTGTGAAATTTTC
>NC_047167.1:11242446-11432446 GCF_009819705.1 Hippoglossus hippoglossus | reverse complement strand
CGGAGAGCCCGGACGGGTCTGTCCGGTAATCCCCGCCGGAGCCATCCAGGAGCGAGCCCATGCCGGTGACCATGGCTGACCGTGCGCCGGGGGCGTGCGAGACCAGATTCCTGGGTGTGGAGCTGGGGGACGGAGACGGTCGTACGTGATGAGAGCTCATGAGGTCTCCCACCTGGGAGTGCGAGGAGACGCTGTGAATGTTCTCCATGGTGAGCTCCATGGCTGAAACGATATATTTCCCCCCAGTCCCACCCTCCCCACCCTCTCCCCCCTGTCTCTCGCTCCTGTCTCTCACTCAGCGACGCGCTCTCTCGCTCTTAACCCTCTAACCCTCCTGGAGCGATAAAATTACGTTTGAACGCCAATCCATTGATTACAAATTCCCCGATCAATCCGGTGCGGTGGAGATATTGGTTCTCTTGTTCCGATGCAGCCTCAGAACCGAACGACTCCGCGGCGTCTTTGCGCTTTATGCGTTCATGTGGACGGGAGCTCTCCAGGGCGATATCTCATCTCTGGACCAACAGCGCTTCCACTAGGAGCAGGCTGAGCCACGTGTCAGAGACATGGGAGCGCGCCTCTGTGTATTTAAAATGTGGGGCGGGTACGAGCAGGGGATTCTTAATAGTTTTCCTTCACCTGGATGAAAACGAGCTGGAGACAACGTCCCACTTTGGATGTTTCACAGTTTGAACCCATCCTGTATCTACATTTTTGTTTTGAGAGAAGTCAAATCCTCGTCCACATTTATACCTGAACATGTGCTTGTGTGCATGTGTGCATGTGTGCATGTCAAGCTGCCTGTGGACTTGTGACAGAAACAGACAGGTGATGATGGCCCATATGCGTCGCGAATTTTTGGGTGAAATACAGTCAGCATCAGTTTCCGGACGCAGGAGTTCCTTACAGATAAACTTTGTTTTCCCACGGACTGTATGGTTTTGCATTTATGCGCTTAGTGATAAACCTGATCGAAGTATTGATTGACAGAGATTAATGACGTGGCGCAGGCCGGTTAGAGAAAGAGGAGGGGGGGGGGGCAGGAGGTCACAAAGTTAGGATCCCAGACGCTGCAGACTTGAAAGGACACTGACGCGCTGGTTTGGTTCATTTGAAGTTTACCAAGACCAGATACCAGCCTCAGTCTGTGGTTTTATCCTCACAGAGTTTATACAGGCTGCACAAAATAATATTAAATTCATTCCACGTCAATATGAAACAATATTTTTTGAATATACCAAAAAATGATTAACACTCCTATTTCTTATATATATATATTATATTTATTATTATTCAATATTAGTATTGTTGCTGTTATATTGTTATAAATATAGGTTACTATAGGTTTTAAAAGAATAAATAAACTCTCAAGATAATGGATAAGTCTTATGAGGCAGTTTTGTCATTTTGGAGTGTGTGCTGAATCAATCATTTGGATATCTGAAAAAATAGTAGACTATGCCAATACAAATACAACTACTAATGATAATAATGATAATAATAATAATAACAATGCTAATGATACCAATAATATAACCACATTACTTTTTACTGACATTTATATTATTTATATATGTTATTTCTCTTATAGGCCTATTTACTTTTCTTGCACTTTGTAAGCTCTATTTTTAAAAAGTGCTATATAAATTAAGTGTATTGTTATTATTATTATTTGTTGTAAACTACATTTGCTGTTTGTAATTTTGCAGACGGCCACATGCTCAGTAGTTTTGCTGTGATCAGTGTGTTCACAAACAAACAGCAACAAACGGACACACATCAGCACCGAGCTCAGTGCCGGTGATTGATGCACGTTACAACCGCTCACTTCTCACGGCAACCTTTTTATCTGACTGTCCGAGTGTGTGTGTGTGTGTGTGTGTGTGTGTGTGTGTGTGTGTGTGTGTGTGTGTGTGTGTGTGTGTGTGTGTGTGCGTGTGTGTGTGTGTGTGTGGGAAGGAAAAGTGAGAAGCTTTAAACCAGTTGTGTCGATTCGTTGCGTCAATAGTCTGTTTGTCTTTTTAATTTTCATTGCTGTTTAAAAGGTTCTCGTTTATTTAATTTTCTGGACAAATAAAGAAATAATCGAAAAGAAAGACAAACAATTATTTCACTACGTAGGCTATTATTAAGTTAGTTTATAAAACATTAAGAGGGAATTGCAGATTCTGTCTTTGATTCAAAGGTCAACAAAAATAGAGCTTTAAAAAAATATGTTTTGAAACTTACAGCCAATACGTTGTAATACATTTACACTGTGCAAACATGAAGAAATGCAACATTTACCTGTAGAAGTTTAACTGCTGCATATTACTTTTTCTTAATAATTCAAAATTGCAATTTTCTAATAAAATCTTAAATTAAATAATAATTATTAATTCAATTACAGGTTATTATTTAAGTCCTCGCAGTTTTTAGGAAATAAAGAACATGAGTGAGGAGAAACGGAAACACACACATACACACGCGCGCTCGTTATGTATTGAGTCCTCTGTGAGCCTCATGTCCTCCCACACAAAACACTCCCAAAAGATAAAAAACTGAACCCAATGTTCTTATTGCAGCTTCTTTAATTTTATTTGCCAGATTTTATTCACACAATATAAATATTGTCATGAGCCAAACATCATTTTACCGAAGTGCAGCCCATAAATTAAAGAGGGACATTTACACAGACTGTTATTTCTGGATGTCATAAAGCTCCGTGATTAAGCTGTTTCCCCTAAAGTTCAGAAATTGATCGCTGCGTTCGATATATTGATCATCGATTCCTTCATTCCCACTCGGCGCGGTTTCCTAAACAGAAGCAGTGGTGTGCGCTGGTTTCAGCGGTCAGGCTCTGACCTGTGGCACATGAATGACTGACACCACAAATATACGGAGGAAAAATAAATGTCAGCCGTGTTGTTTTATTCCTCCTCCTCCTCCTTCAAATGGGGTTAATCATCAGATCCGTGTTTGCTTGTAATTCAGCTTCTTACATCGATGTGGTTCAACAGCAAGAGGTTATTTTGATTATGATTAATATGTTTGATAATGCATATGATTTTGTTTATTTAATAGAAAAAACTGAAATGAACCCTTTATTGTTTTGGTTTTGGTTAAAATTGTGTTCGAGTTATTTTAGTATTAAAACATGTAGGTTATTGTAGTACAGGCCTTTGTGATGATGGTGAGGTCATTGATCTGATTCTAATAATCAACTAGTTTGTGGCATGTCTCTCTCTGTGTGTGTGTGTGTGTGTGTGTTTGTGTGCGTGTACGTGTGTGTGTGTGTGTGTGTTTGTGTGATGCAGAGCTTGAAAATCTTAATGAGGCTAGATTTGAATTGAAGTTTTGATTACGTCTCTTAGCCTATTTTTTACTGTAACCTTACATTGATGATCTTGTTTATGAGGATTTATGTGCAAAGTTCCCATAGCTACCATCCAAGAAGTTTTTGTGATTTCCTATTTTCTACAACTTTTGGTTACCCACATATTCATCACAGACAGGCAATTACAGGCTAATTGATTGTTATAATGTATATATAATAAAAGAGGCCTTTTCAATAAATAAACCCACAGAAAAACAAATTAAAAGTCCAAAAAGAACAGAGCAAAGAAAATCCCATTCAGCAGTAAAAGCATTCACGATTTTGCACTGCTTGTATCACAGAGGAACACTGCAGCTTATTTTCAATATGTGTGCAAATACAGCTTCAGTAGAAATAAAGTGATCTATAAAAACAGCCTAACATGTCCACAGATAACACTGAATTGTGGAACTAATTGCATGTTTATGTTTTGCAAAAATAGGCTATTAATTAATTTTACTGTGAGAAGACTCAGCAATAAACACAAAATATGTGTTGGCTGAAAGCTGACATACTCGGATTCAAGTGAACTGTCAGATACATCTAAGGAATTTACAACATAGGAAGGAAGAAAGATTTTTTACCCACCAAATATCCTGCTGTTGATCGGCCCAAACTCAGCCTCTCACAATTGTGTGAAACAACATGGTGAATCAATATATTTATTTGTTATAATTGTTTATTTGTCACTTAATTTTTTTTAGATTTTAGTATCGAACAACAAGGTGATCATTTCATATATATTTGTGTTGCAAATTTTATCAAAACATTACTTGTGTTGGATAAATTACTGTTTGTCCATATTAGATTTTTATTTATATGTGAAATAATGAAAGGTTTAGATGTGTAATGATTTGATGCTCTCATACAGCGCACAAGACAAATTGTTTTCATTTAGATACTTGAATACACTGAAAGTGTTTTACTGCACGATGTGCATATCAAGTAAAGTAATTTGATCTCCACTGTTTTTAAGACCAGGTTAAAACAATATTATGGGTTTAATAAACCTCATCACATTTTGATTTAAACATTTACTTTGCAGTTCATTGTTTGTATCACGGAAGTGGTTAAATGGATTACGTTCCTCTTGGTGTTGAAGCCAAAGCGTAAAGTCTAAAAACTTTTTTTTTAAAATGATCTTAAAATATAGTCAGTCTGTTATCAAGATTTTCAAAGTAAAAGAAAATACGTCAGCCTTATGACAGTAAAGTGAACGTGCCTACACAAAACAGCTTGTTTTTACCTTAATTAATTCAAAAGATCCCATTGGTTAAAGGAACTAAACAACTTAATCTACTTGCTTAATTGGCACAATACTGAGGCACCAAACTGTGATGTTTTTGTCATTGATTATAATTCTCCTGTGGTGTCTTTAAAGTCCAGAATTTAGGGGTTGGAGTTTAAAATAACAACAAGACCAGAAGTTCATGTTTCCTCTTTCATTAGTGATTGGGTTTTTTCTGCTTTTCACCACATGCAACAGTAATGGTGACATTTTCGCTAATCATATCTCTTTATCAACTGAAAATGCACAGTGGTACAACTTCTCCACCATCCATAGCCTCCCAGGCACCGGTTGCTAAGTAACAGAAGGAGAGATGTATTGAGACAGAATAGTCAATCAATTCTCCTGCGAGGTTAGTGTGTCTGTGTGTGTGTGTGTGTGTGTGTGTGTGTGTGTGTGTGTGTGTGTGTGTGTGTGTGTGTGTGTGTGTGTGTGTGTGTGTGTGTGTTGCACAGCCATATTGTTTCTGCAGTTGAGTTTGCTGGCTTGGAGTATATGTGTGTTTTCAAAGCTATATGGAGGGAATTCAAGTATAAAATATTCCTTTATTTTCATCTTCTTGTAAAGGAGATTATGGTTTAAATGTACACCACTTCCGGGACAGTTCCCCAGCTACCCCGTGAGAACAATATCATCTTCAAGCATTTTATATCCAAAGGTCACAGGTCACCTGATGCCTCCTCGAGGGATTATCTGCTTTTCATCACATCATTCAATGCATTTAAAGGCTTATAAGGGGAAACTCTTATCTTCCCCTTACAGAGGCAATGCAACAGATTATAAGTCGGAAGGGCCACTGGAAAACCTCACGCTGCCTGTACCCAAAAGGGATGCATCGGACTTCATTTGCTTGGCCTGGATCGACAGCAGCGCCGGAAAGAAAAGAAAGAAAAAACAACAACATTCCTGACCTCTGTGTCCGTAGACTTTGTTGTTCCTGTTCCCTTCTCTTTGTGCTAATGTTTTGTTGGATTAGTCAATTGTATAATTTATGATGGGTTTGAATAGGAGCTGGGTTTCTGATCATTCATTATTTATGTATGTGGAGGGCGGTTAAGGTCTAAGAACAGATGTGCAGTTTTAGAAATCAAATTTTTTCATTTTGAGCTATTTTCCTGTGTTCACATATATCATTTTAAGGCCATGTGAGGGTCACAGTCAAAACACACTTCTCTCAGCTTTTTCTTTCTAGCTTCTCCCTGAAAAGATTGGAGATTTTTGCTCTGAAAGCCTTAACAGCATCTACCATGATCTTACCGTGTTTAAGAAATTGACCCTAACCCAAAAAGAGGCATTCACAAGACAAAAATAAATGTACAGTAAACCATCTTCTCCGTGTCTGCTTCCCTCAGGTCTCCTCAGCACAGCGAGAGAAATATGCTAGTTTCATACCTCTCATCGATTTTGCCCTCGAACAAAGACAGACATAGAGAGATGGAGGCAGGGGAGTGCAGGAGAGGAGGAGTGCGAGAAATGAGAGATGGATGAAGAGCACTCGGCCACAGTGGTAAATCTTCTTGTTTTATCAAATGCGCAGCTACATAGATTCTGTTTGTTAATTATTGACAAATGGAGAAGGAGATACAAAGATGTGAATTTAATATCTGGATAATTTAAAAGCCTCTGTGTGTGTGTTTACCTCAGAGAGGGTGGAAAACACTCATCAAGCCAGCTTTGAGCTCCAAATGGAGAAAAAGCGATGTTTACACTGCAAATGAGTGTGAGACAGAGCAACAGAGCGAGAGACGGAAACAGAGAGCAACAGGGAAGGAGAGAGAAAGAGAGAGAGATAGAGAGAGAGAGAGAGTTGGGCTGGTGTTAAGGTGATTAGTCTGGTGGGTTGGCGATAGAGAGAGTTGATCAATAACCTATCGATCTCCCATTGCGAGTGTCAGGGGGGTAGTGGGAAAGAGAGGGAGGGCGAGAGAAAGGATAGGGAGGGAGTCGGTCCTGGCTTGACTTTTAAAAATCCTTTACTCTGCAGATGACAAATAACCCATTAGTTTGCAGGAGAGCTGGAAAATCTGGAAATCCTTTCTGCTGCACACACGCACACATATAAATATATGTATATACACACACACCTTTGCATTTACTTAACGTGGCACATAATTTCTCATTTTCAAAAATGCGTGCTACGATTTTTCCCAAATGGATGCATGCAAAAGGAAAATCATTTCTGTAAGTAGTGTGGAGGAACTATTGAGCTCAATGCAGTGAAGTTACTTAGCAGACCATTACTTCAAAGAATTCCTCTAGGCTGAAATATTCACTGAAGCAAGTCACACTCGATACTCACCCCGAAGCCTTTTAAAATGTTCTGCAATAAGTCTATTAGAAATAGGTGACAAATCTAAAGACGAACAATAGCAGAGAAAGAAAAGAAAGTTCAAAGTCTTCCACCTGGATCTTTTTTACAAAATAGTTAACACGTTGCGTCCAACAGAGTGTGTGTCATCAGCGCATATTCCCTGTTTGGAGCATTAAACAGTTAAATTATACAGTGAAAATGCGGAGATGATGGCAAACAGTCCCGAAAAGAAAGAAAGCCCCAAATCTTCTCTAGATCTTTTATACAAAATAGTAAACACGTTGTATCTAACAGTGTGTGTGTGTGTGTGTGTGTGTGTGTGTGTGTGTGTGTGTGTGTGTGTGTGTGTGTGTGTGTGTGTGTGTGTGTGTGTGTGTGTGTGTGTGTGTGTGTGTGTGTGTGTGTGTGTGATCAGTGCACACTCTCTGTTTGGAGCATTAAATAGCAAACTCATATAGGTTATAGTGAAAATACTAAGATGATTGGAAACAGTCCCTCAAGCCTCCTCACAACCAACGTTAATTACAGTTTGAAAAATGAATACTGCGAGAAAATATATATTGTTTAAATGTCATCAGCGCTGAGCTTTAATAACATCAGTTGATTGCAGTGTGTGAACCATTTTAAGCACAGACCCTACTAAGTGAGGACATTTTTTTGGGAAAGTTTTGGCCAGTTTATTCAAAGAGCATTGAGGGTTAAGACTTGGTTTTAGGGTTAGGGTTAGGGTTAGGGTAAGGGGCTAGGGAATGCCTTATGCCAATGAATTTCCTCACTAAGATAGAAGTACAAACGTGTGTGTGTGTGTGTGTGTGTGTGTGTGTGTGTGTGTGTGTGTGTGTGTGTGTGTGTGTGTGTGTGTGTGTGTGTGTGTGTGTGTGTGTGTGTGTGTGTGTGTGTGTGTACAGTATATTTCTGTGTCACTTGAAAAGAGGTCATGATGTGACAAGGTTTGTCACTCCCTGGTGTAATCCGCCCAACGCACTGTGGGGTCAGAGTTGAGGGGTGAGAGGTGAAGGTTCACTCCCTCTTTGAAAATACCACCGAGCCCAAAGGACTGATGTCAGTGCGACAGAGGAGAAGATGGTTATTGAACAAGCCATCATTTTTATTGTCAGCTCCCATACACCGGAAGTTTTTCTCTGGCAGGTGGGGTCAAAGCATCTGGAGTGGATTCAGTAGGATCTGGTGCAGGTGCTTGATGGCTCCGTGTTGAAATAAAAAACACAGCCCTTCTCATGTCGTGAATCACGTCTGCACTACGCTCCCTGTTTGCAGGGGTTTGATGGAAGAGAGTGATGGATTCCCCCTCATGTCAGGGGCTCTGCTCTCAAACAGCTATGATAAACATCACGAATCCTGCTGACTCCAGCACTCATTTGGACAAATGAACAGGGGTTTTTGATATTTGAGTCAAGTCGTGTGTAAGAATGGTTGATGGGCGAAACACAACCTCTTTGTCCAGTCCATGCTCTCCAATCCTTCATCCTGCTTCCATTTCCTAATTTTCCTCTCTGTTCTCCTCCTCCACCCGCCCGTCTCCTTCCTATGTCCTTGTCTCCTGTATATGCCACTGCTCCCCCTCCGTGCCTCCATCCATACCTCCTCCGAGAGCCCTGCCCCCACATACAGCGTCCCCGCTGCCACGCAGTCTCTCAAATTAATGTAGAGTTATTGACAAGTGATGGGCCTGCGAGGCATAGATCATCAGGAGGGAGAGGAGAAGCAATGTGGGATGAGGCCAGGCTCAACTGTACCTCGTGAATGGAGAGGTTTCCCCCATTGTTACCCAGAAGATTACATGTTCATCTAAGTGCCAGAGTTATAGACTAAATCTCAAAAAGCCTTCGTTAGTTAAGTTACCACCACTTCCCTCTTGTGATTCAGAAAGCGTTAGAGGTGGAGGCGAGATGGGGAAAATATGTGAGGACATAAGATTTACACGCACAGACCCAACTTTAAAATACTGGTGTGTAAATATCATTAACACTCTCCACTTCATGCTATGCAAACGGGATAAGGTGCTTCTAACAATGTGCAAAGGGGCCAGTTGGTCAATACGCCAATTACATAGACGAGGGTATGGAAAGGGCAAATGATAGTCCTTTTACTGTCTTCTAGCAGGAGCTGACCCCCCTGACCCCATTTGATGACCCTGAGGCCAAAGGTCACCTCTCTGGGGGTCAGAGGGCATAGCCATGCACAGACCAGAGAGGTGTTGCCATGGTTACCACTCTGGCCAAAGGATCGCAAGGTGTGACGTTCAGGAGGCGAGGGGTCGCCGCGGATGGACAGAGCTGTGTGATGCTACTCAACTTGTTTAAGCTGCATCCCAGAAATGAAAATGTTTAACGTAATTATGCGGATATATCTTATGTGTAAATCAAATACACTTTATATACTGTTTTGTGTCAGTTTTCATGACTTTTTTGTATTTTATGATACTTATAGAGGCAAATGTTGTAATTTTTAATATTCATCTGGAAGTTGTTCCCAAACATTTTGGCTTGCTACACCTTCCCAATATTATAACTTCTTTCTGTGGCTGAATTAATGCAGTAGAACTTCACATAACCTGTCAGAAACTTTGAGTTCAGTCGCATCTAAAAATGTTGTTCCTCTGCAGAGTAAATAAGTTTATGTGATACTTTTGCACTTTTATTTGAGCGGTTTTGTGAGCGGACCTTTACAATATCAATGTTGTGGTATTGGTAACTTCAGAATACTGCTACACCACTGCTTTAATATGAAAATACAGTATAATACATATTCTGTTGCATCATCTTGGTTGTTCTAACTACAGTTTGGGATTGTTAATGGGTGTCTCTGCATACTGGCAGGCTGTTTACTTACATGGAGTTTCCCTCTCTGTTCTGTTTGAATAGCCTTGTTAGCACAATGTCCTCACCCAGTTTAAACTTAGCGCCTCAGGGGAGTCTTATGAATCATCACTTATATTGTAGACATGGTTGAACCTGTTTTAGAGTTTCACTATCAGAACAATTCATCTGATATATCACCAGTGGTAGTGTATTAATTATCAGTCATTGGTGGATGTTTGACAAATGACCTGGCTTTCAACCTAATCTCACAATCTTCTGGAAATTTATATTACATTTTTGGGGATAAATTATACCAAAAAACAGAAAGAAGTGCCATTTCTACACAAGTCACACACACACAGACACACACAGAGTTGACAGAGTTTAGAGGACATTACATTGACTTACATTAATTTAACCCTAACCCTAAAGGTCCAATGTAAGATTTGAGTGAAAGGGATGTATTGGCAGAAATTTTATATAAGATAATCTTAGTGTGTTTCATCTAAACTGTACGAATTGTGGTTTGCTTTACCCCAAAATAGGCCCTTTATATTTAAATACTTATATTTACATCAGGAGCGGGTGCTCTTTACGGAGGCCGCCATGTTATTTACAGTAGTCCAAACATGAAACTAAACATCTTTTGAGTTTTTATGGCAAGTGAAGGCTACCACAGGTTCTCTTTCATGTTTGGAAGGGGAGGGTGAGGTGAGGGGTGTTCTGCTGCAACATGCAACTTCACCACTAGATGTCTCTAAATTCTACACACTGAACCTTTAATCTAAACCTAAACCTAAACCTTAACCATAACTATACCAACCTTAAGCTAAACCTATTAACCTGACCTTAACTTAAACCGAACCCATTATGGGGACTTGCTTTTTGTCCCCAATAGGGAGGACAAGTCCCCATAATGTGACTCTGTAAACAGATTTAGGTCCCCACTACACAAGTAATACCTGGAACACACACAAACACACACACACACACACACTGTAAATAATTGACTGTAGAATTAACAGTAAATACCTGGCAAAAAAGTTGCCAATAAAGTACTGTAAAATTACTGTAAAAAGAATTACAGTATATTACAGTATACGTTTTACAGTTTTTTGTTGTATATAAATTACAGCAATTTCTGGGTTTTTTTTACAGAAAACCGCAATTACTTGTAATCTAGTTTACAACATTACCTTGTATTCTATTCAGATTACAGAAGTTACCTGGCAACTAAAGTTGCCAATAAATAGCTGTTAATACTTCACAATACAATATGATGTTGTACAATTGTTTTAGTTATTTTTTTACATTAGCAGTTTTGCAAATTATGCATACTGTAAGGTATTTTGAATGAGACCAGGCATAATGTTTATCCAAAATTCATCTACATTGCACTAAAGTCTTTTCACCTGTTAAATAAAAACGGAGCCAGAGCTGCAACAAAATAAAACTTTTATTGACACTCAATACAGTTTCACATCGTTTTAAGAACATGGTGTCCTTTTTTTCAGAAAAGCTCTTAAACGTAAATTATACATCTTTGGACACCGGCCACCCAGTGGAATTCACATTGACCAGAGTTTCAACATAGTCAAACATTATTAAAACTGACAACATACTCGGCTTAAAGGCCCAATCTGAAACCAGGACCTGAGGTAGAAATGTATTAAGAAGAAGGTCACATCATTTTTGGTATAATTTAACTTTTAGCTAACTAGCTAAAAAAGATGACCTTTTTTCAGTGTGTTTTGGAAATCTTAATATATCAGCAAAATATGTAAATACTAATAAAATGTTAAGAGAAGAACAATGTCCAGTCACATAGTGAGGAGGAGAACAGTCCTCATTCTTTATGTTTGACTTACACTCAAAACCATTCAAAGTCCATTAATCTCTTGAGGAGAGAAGAGACGTGAGGTGTTTTCACGCACCTTCCCACTTCTTTGGCCGACCAGCTTTGCCGTCTTGGTGCCTTTGGTTGGATTGATTCCAACGAAACATCTGAAATCACACGAAAAGAAACTTCATGAAAAATCTGCGCCGGCAGCTCCTTTAAAAGAGGGAGCCGAATCCATCAGGTTGTTCAAGACAAGATAATCATTTGCCCATTTAATATGAAAAGCAAAACTTCACAAGATTGCATGAGCTGACCAGCAGTGATATAGTTGCATCAACATAACCTCAGGCAGCAGGTCCTCTGGTTGGAGATTTCCTGATTTCCTGAAAAGTTATACCTGCTAAAACAAAACAAAAAAAAACGGTATTGCAGTGTATCAGCCGATTTGGCTCACAGATGATCAGTGATCTGCGGGAAAAAACAGCAGGTCATCCCTACTACAAAAAATGAAAACAAAAACCTTCAGTAAAATAATTTGTTGTGCATTCATTAGCCTACATAAATTAGCAAATTAACATGCATAGTGGATCACAATATACAGCTTTTAATTTTATGAAATGAGCTTTTCTGTTTTAAGTGCTTTATAAACATTAATCTAAGACATACCTTCGGTTTGCCAAGCGCTGAGAAGCCTCGACACTGGATAGGTGTGATGTTGGCAGGGAGATCCTCCTCTTTGATGAACTGCATGTCAGATCTGGATGCCACTCCAATGCTTGGGACTGTAGTTTGTCCTCTGGTAGGCTGGGTAATACCACCAACACAGCTTGTCTGATGTCCTCCCCCAGTACTAACATGTCAGTATATATCTGGGAGGGAGTGGTGAAATATAATCACTGATGTGCCATTCAGCTTGTACACATTAATGGACAATAATCAAGGAGATCTTCTTGCTTAACACACATGTAGTTTGAGCCCTGGACTACCCCTGTTAGACTGTGAATACCCAGATCAGTAGGTTCCACAGCCAACTGCCCCCCCCCCCCCAACAATAAAGTAGACAAGATGAATGCCAAATGTCTCTATGTTCAAAACACGACTTAGCTACTATAATGGGAAACTGAAGTCACTGACTGTTCAATTTAGGCCCAATCCCATTTCACCCAGCTAGCGCGCTAGCATGCTAGCTTTAGCGCGCTAGCGTTAGCATGCTAGTTTTAGCGCGATGTTACTGAGCTTAACTGCTCCTCTAATAACAAAGCATCCTGGCAGGGTTGCATACTAGCTTTTCAATTTCAAATGCCATTGATTCACTTTAAGTCATTCACTTTAGTAAGTTGTCACTTTAGTAACTGCAAACAATAGCATTGGTTTAATTAAGATCTCAACAATGTTATTACAATGACATCCCAACAAAGTTGAAGCCCATATTAATTTTGTAGGGAATTAACATTCAACTTACGTATTACGTAGTGGCTGGACACGGCTGTTGCTCCTCTGCTCCCGTGCTCTCATGTCAAGGTCCTCTTTCAAACCGCCTCCTGCAACGCAATCGATATCAACAGTATTTAACTGTAACATGCACCATCTACAGTCAGAATACAACTTGCCTGTAATTTTACAATGTGTTACTGTGGAAAAATGCTGTTAGCTACTGTAATTATATTTGTCCCATGATGCATTGCGATATACAGGTAAACATCGTAAAACGACAGAACAAGAAGTTACTGTAAAATTTTACTGTAGAAACTACAGAAATTTGTTACAGTGCAGGTAATGGTGTGAGAGACACTGTTTTGAGGATGTCACTGTGGCTGCTAACACTTTATCATTGTCATAATGTGCATGATACAGTAACAACATCTTGCCAAACCCTGAGGACTCTTTACTGTCATAGCCATGTAACCAGTTCACTGGCTTTTTGTACGACTATGCAACATATAAGCTAGAGGGAAAATGTTGTGTAACAATAACCTTTTATCAGTTATCTGTTGGAAGATCAGGGCATTAAAAACAATTGTCCCTGAATGCACCGTGAACCTGCAGTAGGACACGTAGTCCTAACATGTCAGGACTCAGAGGATAATACAGTGAAGGATTTAAAAGCAGTTTGTGGCAACTTGTTGTTTGTGCTTTGACAAGAGAGTTTAGACGTGAGTTATTACAGGGAGCTGGGAGTGCTGGAGTGGTGTGCCCCCCCAGTGTATTATCACAGTGATAATTAAAGCATTTATAATGACACGAACTGATGCAAGAAGGACAACCGGTTAAGTTAGCTCGAGATTGTTAAGGCGCAGACCTTGGATCTGCAGGCCATTCGCCTCATCTTCCTGTGGGTAGATTTACCTGAGCAGTTTGCTGCAGCTTTTTTTGCAGCCACACATGCCGAATCCAAAAATGAGCGACTACGACGAGACCACGTCGTTTCTGGGCAACTACGGGTCTTTTCAAATTCTTATAATTGTTCTGCTCGGATTAAGTGGGCTTCCTTGCGGATACATGGGCGTGATCGTGGTTTTTGTTTCGGATACACCCGAGCACCACTGTAAAGTGTGGAGCAACTCCACGATCGGCGGCGCGCACGTCGAGCCGCCCTTCCACGAGCGCAGCAGCTGGATCGGACCTGACAGCTGTTCGCGGTACAAAGTGCGCGCCAACTGGACGGGGCCAGTGGAGCTGGGCAATGACACGGAGGAGTGTGTGGATGGTTGGGTCTACAGCACTGAGAGATACACTGCCACCATTGTGTCTGAGGTATGTGTACATTTCCTCTGAGTGGCGGGCTCTGCTCAGGGGCGGTTGGGACGATTCCAAGGGCCCAGCACAATTAATCTAATGTTATCTTTTAACAAGGTATATATTAAATTAACTTTTTCTTCTCCATTTTTGGCAAAATTATAAGGATGGCCTTTATATTTCACCCCTGTTAACATGGTTCAGACTTTACAAGCAGGACAGAAGGTGACCTATCATGGACACACTGGCTGCAATAAGTTTTGTGTCATCAATGTGGCCCGAAATTGGAGTTTTTTACCCATTGCGCATCAAGTATGTGTGTGTGTGTGTGTGTGTGTGTGTGTGTGTGTGTGTGAGAGAGAGAGAGAGAGAGAGAGAGAGAGAGAGAGAGAGAGAGAGAGAGAGAGAGAGAGAGAGAGCCTATTGTCCATCGGCTGAATTTATTTATGTTAACTTGTAATATAACTACAGACTAATGTATTTCCTTGTTTAAAACTAGTTCTACATGATGCAGAAAACCAGAAATCCTGCCTCCAGTCACTTAGTGTAGGACCTGTATGGCTGCTGTTTAAGTACTTAGGTCCTCAGGGTTAGGATCCTCCCTCCGGCAGTTTTCAACCAGGATCCAGCCTTTTCTTTATTTTCCTCTTGTAGTTTGGATTCTTCATTTATTAAAACCTACCTACTTCTAGTTTTCAGTAAAAGACCTCAGCAAATTCATTTCAAACACTCTGCATTTTCTTTACAATTAATACCGGAGAACTTCAACACTCTGAGTGTGTGTTTACTGAATGGGTCTAATTATGAATCATATGATTGAAATTTGGATTTTTAGCCTTTTGCTTATAAATTTCATGAATGTAATCAGCTCTGAGCAATTGAGAAGGATGATGAGGTTGACTTGTGTTGCACTTTTGCGTTAACATTATTGACGCTTTATAATACTTTTAATAATAACACTTTATCTCTTCTTTGGTTTTCTTAAATGTTTTGGTTACAGCTGAACCTTTCTATTGTTTTTTTATTTTTGGTAGTTTTGACTTTGTTGGTTTTTGGATTAGATTAGAATATGAATGTGAATATATGAATATGTATTTTGTGCTTTCTATGAAATTTGTCTCGCAGTAACCTGAATTAAACATGTCCTCTCCTGTTGATTTGAAGTGGGAACTGGTGTGTGACAATGCATGGAAGGTCCCTTTTTCCACGTCCCTATATTTTGTTGGAGGCCTGTTTGGATCCTTTATTAGTGGCCACTTCTCAGACCGGTGAGTCCTTTTAATAACTAAAAAACTCAACACCACACTTCCTTGGGTCCTGAGCAATACACCCTGTAGTGTGTCTGTGTATGTGTGGGATCAGTCGTCTTTGTTACTGCTGGATTTTTTTGCTCCGCTCCAATCGTGTCTGGGTGACACATAGAAAATGCAGAGGAGCTTCTTAAAGCCCTGACATGTGCATGTGGTAGATTTGGGTGCTGCACTGCCCTCGTAGTGTCATTCTGACATTTCTCTGCAAGTCAAGTAACATTAATAAAAGCAACGTTAAAAGCTCTTTCTGGAACTTCACAGTTGACACTGCACTTTTGTAGGTTCTCAGCAATGCACCGGCAAAGTTTGAAGCCAATCGTATTGGAAGAGTTAAAAAAAAAAAAGTCAAAATACACACAGACAGAGATTACTCCATTAGTAGATAGATTATAGGACCATATAGGAGCAGGGCATGCCAAAGTTACACAGTAACAGCCAACCAAACAATCAGTAAGGGGTTTTCTTAGAATCTGAATGACTAGACCTTCTGGCTCCTTTGTGATTACTGACCAACAGTACCACTTTACTGACATTACACCAGGTATATTCATGCTGCTCTGTTGTTTTTGTGCATTGTGTTACAGGTTTGGCAGAAAGCCTGTGTTTTTTTTCACCTTGGTCTTCATCCCAGTCACTGCCTTGATCCAGGCCACCTCTGTCAGCTGGGTCATGTTCTGTATCTTCAACTGTCTGAAAGGAGTTGTCACGATATCCAATTACCTCACGTCGCTCGTACTGGGTACATGCACTTCCACTGGTCTCAAAATCGTCCTGTGACAAAAGTGGAGCTAACTTTTAGCAGTGTGGCAGTGGTATGTTTTTGCTCTAACCTTAGACAAGTAGTAGAAAGTCATTGAACTTTGCTGAGGCTGTTCATAGTAGAGCTTCACATACAAACACCACTGGCTACAGACAGCTTCAACTATTTCCCATGCTCCCATTAAAATACTAACCAATAGGATGAAGTAAGATTGCTTTTGTGGCTTGACCCTGTTGTTTTCTCTCATCAATGCCATGCTCTTGATCCTCCTCTTGGTCAGGGGCCGAGATGCTGAGTGAGTCTGCCAGGGTGAGCTACACTTTTCTGGGCCATAGTCTGGGTTTTGGCCTCGGTTATGCTTTGTTGCCGCTCTTTGCCTACTTCATACGAGGCTGGAGGATGCTGCTGGTTGCTTCCGCCATTCCCGGCCTCCTGATTGTTCCGACATGGTGGTAAGTCTCAGTGAAAGTTGGCGAATCAATGTATTAACCCATGGAAGTATCTCTGAGTGGATCCTCCAAGAAAATTAAGCGAAGCAAAACCACAGACAGACACCAAAAGGACGCAGTAGGGACTCAAGTGACTACAAAGAGATACATAACAACATCAAAAACACAAGAATTTGGGGAGCATGTGCTTTAGAGTCTGTAAGTTTTTTTTCACATCCTTCAGAACCAAGAATTCCTCCAACTTTACCACTGTTCACAAACACAACACTAGCTAATGAAATTCAGAGGAGATGAAATTATTGTCATTACAGTCAAATAACTTCAGGGCAGACTTTGGGTGAAATGTGTACTAGTTAACCTGCATCAGTTTTCACTAAAGAGAGAGTTCTCTGCGAAATAAAAACTCTTTGGCCGGCTGAGCTTGCAAATAAGCTGTAGCAAATATGCTATTTGGAGAGAGGAGTAAAGCTGTCTCCCATTCCTGCGTCTTCCTGTCGCTGTTTCCAAATACTGATTTCAGTCTTTGTCAGTGTGAATGCTGTATATTCACATTCACATGGTCTGATTACATGGTCCATACTGTATGAAAAAATCATATATAAAAGTCACACATTTTATTACATGTTCAATGATCTCCTGTTTGTCTCTCCACTCAGGCTGATTCCTGAGTCTCCACGTTGGCTTTTGCAGAAAGGTCGGGTGGAGGAGGCTGAGCTCGTCATACGCAATGCTGCAAAAATGAACCGAGTCCCCGTCCCTGAGGTCTTATTCAAGGCTGGAGAGTGCTCAGAGCTGGTGCTGATTTCCCTCCACATATGTGAAAGCCATTGTGTTTTTAGTTTAAAGTACATCTGAACTTGTAATCAGGCTGTACTTTTCCTGTACTCCATCTTCATGTCTGCGTCAGCAACCTCAAGATGAAGCCCAGCAGACATTCACATATATGGACCTGATACGCACCCGTAACATGAGGAATATTACAATTCTAGGTGTTTTCATATGGTAATATAAAGTTTTCTTCATTTCAAATCTCTGTACTACACATGTATGATACACACGTTTTAAAAAAAATATTCTGAACAATGCCATTGGACAGTGTTTGCATCATTATTTACATAAGACACAGTGCTTGTAATTAGATTTTTTAGAAATAACGTATCTTACCAAGATAAGATATATGATAAGTTTGCACTGTTGTACTGCTGTGGTAATCAGTTTTTACAGATGTGAAAAGAAATTTTAATTCCAAAGTCAAATTATGTAAACTGTAGCTTCTGAAAAGAACTTGCATAAATCGTATCAGTATGAGAACACTGGATTTCGGCTGGGGCAACTATCTTTTGAGCTTTTTTATAAGTGTTATATAAGAAATTATTATTAATATTATTGTTGATGTTGTTGTTGTTACTAAAACACTGCATTCCATATTAATTCCATCCTGATTTTGTATTTCTGCAGGATGTCGGTGGCCATGGTCTTTTATGGCCTCGCTCTCAATACTAGTAACTTGAATGGAAACATCTACGTCAACTGCTTCATCTCTGCAGCCATCGACATTGGGATGTACTTAGCCACTTGGCTGCTGGTGAACCGGGCTCCGAGACCCATTTTCCTCTTCTCCTCAATGATGTTTTGTGGCATCATGCTTCTGATCATCAAGCTGGTTCCTGAGGGTTTGTACTGTATACACACAAGTACAACACATTCAATCTGGGCTCTTTTCTTAATGTTTTCTTTCTTTTTTTATCCTCAGACATGCATCTCATGTTTCAGGTGTTGGGCTTGCTGGGGCGGATGGGCGTGTCTGCTGCTTACAGCTTTATGTTCATGTTCTTCACTGAGCTGATCCCCACTGTCGTCAGGAACATGGGACTAGGGGTCAACTCCACAGGTGCACGAATAGGCAACATCATTTCTCCATATGTGATTTACTTAGGTAAGTGTTTCTGAGTTTAAACCAAAGTACTTTGAGAGAGAGAGAGGTTGGGATACACATGAGTGAACATACTGTATAATTAATACTGGTTACGCATTCAGAGGAAAGTCCAATTAAACTGTAAATACCAAAAATATAGATAAATAATAATGTAATAAATGCAGACCATTTATATACAAAAACATAGATGGAGTAACAGCAGCTGCAACTTAACTTAATCTAAAAATGTCCTTCTTGCCAAGTCATTAATACAATTTTGATATGTGACACTACAGAATTTATATACACACATACAGTATATAATCTCCCAAGAAACTGTATGAATTTGGTATCCTCCTACCTTTGCTGCATGTAAATATTAAGATTTTATTTACCACATTCAGGAGACAACCGTCATGAGATTGTGTCAGGTGGGGCAGAGGGTTATCTTTTCTGTCATGGTCAAGAAATCCCAACATTTTAAAACCATACGATTTATTCATATTTTTCTTTAGCTTGACATATTTTCCATAGTTGTTTCATATTGTGCATTGTCATTTAGCTTTCTGTGTAGAATTTGCTATCCGGAGGTTTAATTCAATTTTTAGCATCAGGGCAGTGTTTCTTTCGGTTCATCCCCAAAACAATCAGATTCATGGGTATCTTTAATATGTCGCAGATATTTTGACTGGAAGATACTCAGATTCAACTAATCCCATTAATGATGGCTCTGTGCTAATGCACCAGTTAATAATGTTTATTACAAGAAATGTTTGAAATGTCAGCAGTGATAAAGGGCTATGGATGCAACCCATTGAAATAAACAGATCAATGACAAAGAGCGCCTGATGTTCTGATTGCAGGTGTTTACAGCAAGATCCTGCCATACTTGATTTTCGGCACATTCAGCATCATGGCTGCTGTTTTTAGCATATTGCTGCCGGACACCAGAAACAGCAAACTTCCGGACCTCATCAGCCAGACCCAACCCATCAGAAGGTATGTGTGAAATATGACCAACAGAAATAAGTATCTATATTCTTTAAGCCGTAATTCTGTGAAAGTGATACAATGAAATCTTGTCACCTAAATTGGACTTTGTAGACCTCATTGCATGAGGAGCAGGTCTGCAGCAGCATTTTCAGTCTCAGAGATGTCGACCACAAAGGGTGCAGAAATGTTTTAGATTAAACTGAATGTTAGCGTACTCACCACATCTTGTTTCTGATTCTTCTGCCTCTGTTTCTCTTGTTTTCTTATAGCTGCCACTGCTGCTGTCCAAAGGAAACAGCTACAGCCCAGGAGCATACAACTGAAGGCTGTAAGAAAATGGACAAGAGTGCCACCTGCTGAAGGAAAGTCACAAAGCAAGAGTTGAGTGATGACAGAAAAAGCCTTCAAAACCAGAAGAGCTCTTAGTAGAGCAGATAACCTCAGACAAGGCTGAACAATCCTGCACATTACTGTTTAGTTCTTATAGTAGAAATATATATAAATATATATATATATATATATATATATATATATATATATATATTAAATTGGATCTGCCCCAAAATCGCTTTATAAATGGTACTTATACTGCTTTACAGTACAGTTTTTGCCATTCACACTTTCTCTATTACACATCACGTCAGCACAGCCATCAGGGGCCAATTGGGGTTGAGTATCTTGCAAAGAAATTTAAGCATGCAGAATGTGGTAGACTGGGATCAAACCGCATTTCTGGCAGGGGACGACCCACTCTATATCTCCTGAGACACAGCCTCCCTATCTTCTCCTTCTGCTGTGTAAAAGTATCGTCCAACCCATCCTGCTTTGCTGTTCCATTTGTTTTCTTTAAAATGCACAAGTCTTCTCACTCCCAACTTCTATTATTTAAACTGTGAGGCCATCACTGGCATCATGACCTCAGGACCACAGGACACCACTCACCCACTCAACTGACACTTTAATGTAATATCATCAGGTCACAGGTTCAGGTCGATAAGATGTAACAGGTCAAAAGCCTTGTGCGTGCAGCTTAGCAGCACTGAATAAGACGGCACATCATTGTTTGATCATGTTTGTGAGATATCCTCGGGTGTTATTGTTGTTAACGTTATTAATTATGTGTAATGTCTGCTGGGTGTTGCTGTAGCATTTGGGGACATGATACGGAATTTCCCATAAATGAACCAACAACATCCTGTAAAAATAGTGTTTCTTAGGTGATGGTGAAACATTCTCTTTCCAAACACCACAGAATAAGCTGAATTATTAGATTTGCTAAAATTTGTAACTGTTATGTACATGGAGAGGTAACTGGGTTGATTTACCCTTAGGTGCTATACTTAATAAACCTTGAACATCCTGTATAAGAATCCTGTGGTCCTTTCTTGTCGATTGCCGCTGTGTCCATGTGCATTTGCAATTTATTTATCATTTATACTCTATATATAGTATGTATACATATTATAAGAAGCATATTCTTAAAAAACAAAATACCACAAACTAATGGACACAAAAAAAACCTCAAGACAGCTATGAGTCCAGTAGCAGCAGTATTGGTGCCACATACGTGCAGGTGTTTAAGCGCTGACATATCATATGCTGTCTGATGGGAACCTAATTCATAAACCCAACCCTGTGTAGGTTTATGAATATGTTCATTTATTAGGTACACCTAACTAAAATGAATGCAGCCTGATACAAGTCCTGTAATACAAGGCTGCAGTTTGAAATACTGCTTCACTGTGTTGTACTTGTGTATAATATTGTTCTTTCTATTATTTTGTCCACTTCATTCAAGTATATATGTGGCTCTGTCGCACACTTACAGTTCAGCAGCACCACACACTGCACCCTCCGACATGATGGTCAAGTTGGATCATCACCTCTCTCACACCATCTCAACATAAACTGAGCATTATACCAATTTCATGAAGATTGGATTTATTACAGGACTGCTGGATTAGACTGCGTTGGTTATCTGTGGCCTATTTATAGAGTATTGCAGTATCCTTCTCTGGAGCTGATATCAGCTAAATGTTTTAAAATAGTAAGAAAACACATATTACTTATTATTAACCTACAATAGTGAACAGTGTTGTTGGTAATAGAGTTATTACATAATCTCGTTTACTGCTCCTGCACAGCTGACTGTCCACCACTGAAACATCGCGAGATTTTATCCCTCAACAGGTCGATGTTGAGGGATTCGGCTCGATGGAACAAAGCCCACCCTGTCGCGACTATCATTGGCTTATCTTGATAACCGTCGGAAATTTAAACCAATCACCACTCGTCACGCCTAAAATTAACCAATCAGAGGTAAGCTAAGGGCGGGTCTTCTTCCACCGTGCCTTCTGCCCGCTGCTGAGCCGCGGACCCGGCGTCTGTCTGTCTGTCTGTGTGTCCGTCCACAGCCTCCACACAGCCGGTGGCTGAGGGACGAGGAGACAAACTGACCGAGACGACAGCGCCTACAAGCGGGTGTTTGTGATTCAAACAGCCGGGTTGGACAATGGTGCTGGAAGGGAACTGAAACAGTGGCTCGCTAACAGCTAGCGTTGAACGTGGTCAGCTAGCAGATGAAGTTAGCTAGCGGAGAGCGATGGCTGTAGTTCTGCCAGTGCTCAGTTCTGTGTAGATCCAGTTCCAAAGTATTTACTCCACATTGAGACAGTGACCATCATGATGACCGTGCTTCTGTGTCATCGTTGAACGTGACACCACTAACCCAGCTAACGATAACTTTAGCTAGAGGCAGCATCACACCTTCCCAGTATGTAGTGATTTGCAGCTCTTCTCGGGAAATAATAATTTAAACAAACTCATGCGTGGTGTTGATTATAGTTCACCCGGGTTAACGAACTCTCTGACAGCTGACAGGAAAATAAGTTCATTTAATCCAAATATCCTCTATAAGATAACTAGTTAGTTAACTTCCCAGCCCAGTGAAATCCTAATGCTGATCACAAATGACAATACCTTCTGTACAGACTTAGTAAAGTCATATTTGTGACCCAGAGCAAAGTGTCACTTCACCCCAGCCTGTAGTGAATCCATAGTTAATCATGGGCCCTAAAACGAGACCAGTTCCCTTAAACGTTGCTCCTACTGGTAATGGACTAACCACCTCCACCAACACAGATGTTGCATCAGAGCAAGTTATCCTATACTGACCAAATTATTAACATCATGTACTCAATGAGATGTGAAACAGCCATTTGTCAATTCAATCTGAAAGAGGGTTTATTCCCATTCTTAGGGCTAATTTAGAGGCACTTAAGAAAATACTGGAGGAGCTGGACATAGATGAACAGCAGAAGAAGGCCAAGGAAACAAGCTGAAAGATGAGGACTTCCATCGTATCTGTGAGCTGGATGTGGGCAATGGAGGTGTAGTCAGCATGGAGTGCCACAGACCATCGGGAATAATCATGGCCACAAAGGTGAGCTAGAAACCTTACTGATATAAATAATAATATAAAACTGATGAATTCTGAATACATCCTCTATCTAAACTCTCTTTTCTATTCAGCTCATTCATCTAGACATTAAACCTGCCATCGGGAACCAGATTGTCCGAGAGCATATGGGTGCAACCCTCCCTACACTGTGGGCTTTCACAGCAATGGAGAGATCTGCATGGAGCACGTGGTGAGAGAATTGGAGAAGGCCACCTGTGTGTGTAATGCTGTATTTATCCATTCATCCCTAAATTGATTTTTTTTAATCTTTTCCAATTGTTCTTGTACTATTGAGCCAAAATATTATGACCACTGACAGATGAAGTGATTGATATTGATCATCTTGTAATAACAGCACATATATTGTTGGGATATATTGTTAAGAAGTGAAAAGTCCGGTCTCAGTGTCTCAATGCTGTGCGACTTTGTTGTGGTAGCAGTAACATCTTGAAGAACATATCATTGTCAGAGTTATTTGGGAGGGGGTTGGTCAGGGCGTTTTGTGTATTGGACTCCTATCATTACAATATTTATAAAGGCACAACACAGGTTACAGTTTTTCACAGCACACACAGACATTAGCAAGAGGAGTAAAACAAATATAATCACTAAGTCAAAACTAATGTCCTTTAATCCTTGGCTTTCGTCAACTGAAGTTTGTTACCATACTGAGTCGATTCCTCACTATCATTCCTCTTGCATAATTATTTTCTCTGATTTTTTTTTCACACTTTTCACCATCTGTGACAGACATCCCTCTTAGCTGTATGATGCATTTTTTACCCTGGTTTATTTCTGCAGTTAAGACACAGGGAGATTTTCTATGTTTCCTTTGTGGCAGCAGAACACGTGAGAGCAGCCTTCAGAAGCTCCTGCAGGTTAATCTGGACTAACCAAACACTTTAAAAGCTGATTAACTGTGAAAAACTCAGAGTAGATGTGTTCAGACACACGTGAGCCCAGCAACATAATAACGCTACATATAACACGTATATGCGTTATTATGTTGTTTCTGGTACTGTCTTCATTCAAAAACGATATCTACTGAGTTTGAGACAAGAATTTGTCTTATATCAGGGTGAATATGGTATCATCCTTCTCCTGAGCAGCAGATAGTTCTCCCGTTCATATGATTAAATCACTGCCCCTGAGTGTTATATATGTTAGGGAAAACCCTGTTTGTGCATTCCACCGGTTGAGACCCCCTGTACCTTTTCAATAGCTTCACCACACTGTAAGTGCACATTACAGTCACAGTAAAGATATGCACCTTTGAAATGTTGTGTTTTTTTGTGATTTCCCATCGTTTTCTTTGTTTTGCTCTTTGTTGTCCAGGATGGTGGATCTGTGGACCAGGTGCTGAAAGAAGCACAGAGGATCCCAGAAGAGATTCTGGGCAAAGTCAGCATTGCTGTGAGTACATGTTTTATTGTCATATTATATCATGTGACATTCTTGGTATTAATGAAACAGTGGCTTGCCTAAAGTGTTCTGTTTAGATAAAGCAGTTTCATGAAGTCTTGAAAAAACATTTTCTTCATCATATCAGTCTTTCAGTTTACTGTATTGCTTTACTGTTTACTGTATCGAGCTCAAAATAAATCATGGACTTTATATGCAGACACACACGTCATTGGCCTGGAGGGGTTTCATGCTTGTTCCTGGCTCTGTTTTCACATTATGCTTATTTACAGTTATTGACCTGAATAATTTCTTTCCTTAGGCCTTGCCTACCTGAGAGAAAAACACCAAATCATGCATAGAGGTGTGAGAATTTTCATTAAGTTGATTATAGATTTTTGTGTGTCATAACAGTTTCCTCTCTGAGGCGTAACGCACAATATTGAGTTTATTCAAATTTTGGAAAAGCATTTGTATTACTTACCACGTACCAAAGACAGATAAAATCTAAGTGACTAATTCGTGTTTATGTAAATAATTGTCATATACTGTAGCATGTTGTTATGAAAGTCCAGTCAGTTGAAGTTTTCCTAGCATAAACTTTTTACCAACAGATGTGACGCCTTCCAACATGCTGGTGAATTCACGTGGTGAGATCAAGTTGTGTGACTTTGGTGTGAGTGGGCAGCTCATAGACTCAATGGCCAATTCCTTTGTGGAGATGTTATTCCTAAGGTCGGTAAGTTTTATGCTATGAAAACATGAACTCTTTTCAGATCTTCACCATCTCTCTGACCTTTTGAAAGTCACATCAATAACCTCATGTGTAAGATTTAGGGACATCTAGTGGCGAAGTTGCATATTACAACAAAATATGAATAGTAATGGTATCAGAGGTCCTCTCTAGAACCAGTGTTGGATCTGTCCATTCTGGGCTACTGAGGAAACATGGTGGACTCCCATGGTGGAAGTGGATCTGCTCCCCATGTAGATATAAATGGCCCCTTCTCAGGTAACAAAAACACAGCAATTCTTAGTTTTAAGTAATTATACACTAATGCAAACATAACTATGAATATCATAGTGAATTTCTGCCAATAGATGACACTAAATCCTACACAATAGACTTTGCTGTGTACTGTTAAGCCCGAGAGACTCCAGGGACCCCTCTGTTCTGTGCAGTCTGTCGATCTGTCGCTACCCCATCCCTCCTCCTGATACTAAAGAACTGGAGGCCATATTTGGACGACCCATCTTGGACGGTGGTGAGGGAGAGACACACAGCACTTCTCCGCAACCCAGGCAACCGGGTAGACCTGTCAGCAGTCAGCAAGACCAACGCACACACATCAATAGAACCTGTGTTTTTACTTCAGTCTTGTTTGACATGTTGATAATAAAACTCTTGAATCCTATCCCAGGTCACGGTAGAGTCATGTCTATCTTTGAACTCCTGGTCCACATAGTAAATGAGGTAAGAATCTAAGAATGGATAATAATGGCCCTCTGATTCAATTTGGGATTAACTGTGATCCTGGCTAAATCAGGATGGTGTCCCTCTCTGCTGCTGGTGATAGGATCAAATGTTCATTCAGCTTTCTACTGTATTTCAGCCTCCTCCTAAACTACCACACGGTGTTTTCACCTCTGAATTCCAGGACTTTGTCACAGAGCGATGAGAGAGAATTATAGCCTGACAACATTGGTTAGGTGTCCTTTATTAACATACACTTAACACTCAACGTTGCTGTTGCTGATTCATTAACATGAATTAACATTCATACTCACTGAAGAGTCATTGTCAGCACCACAATCTTTGTTCATTTCGACCTTTAAATTTTGATTGTGCAGTATAAGGGTTAGGGTTATTTTATCTGGGATTGTTTTGTTGCAGAACCACATGTTTATCAGTGTTCTGAGGCGGAGGAGGAAGATTCTGCTGGCTGGCTTTGTAAAACTACGGGGCTGAACCAACCAAGCACTCCCACGTACACTGCAGACTGAACACACAATCTACTTGCCCTTCACACACTATGTAAAAACACGGAGAAGCTGCTGCCTAAAACCGTACACATACACGTCTTGTGTGCCACGTCCTCCTTCAGGTAAACTGTTAAAACCCTGCAGTCATACAGATTGTACTATATCAAAACTGGAAGATTCATCTCTTCTAATAATAATAAAATAGATAAATACAATAGCTCTGCATCATTTCCGTGTCTCTTTTTCAGTGTTGGTTTTTCTCGTCTTGTTTCTCCGAATGGTTGTGAGGCTTCCAGTACGAGTGTGTCAGCCATTTGTTGATGTGACTGATTTCTTCAGCATAGTGTTTAAAACATTTTTGTATGACGCTCACGACAAAGCTTCAAATGCACCCTCTGCTCTCTCTGTGTGTTGGGGTTGTTTATTAGTTACTGAAAATGGCGTCCTCAGCTTGTTCTGGTATCAATGGCTTCAGATAAGCGACGCTGAGGCCGAGGCTGCCTTTGTAAAGACCAGAGATTCAGACCTTGAAAAGAAGCTTCTGTTACAAGACTGATTTATTAATCTCCTTAGCAAGCTGTGTTATGATTCACTGCAGTCGCTCGCAGCTGACTAATTTCTTTGTATTTTAAAAAAACAAACAGACCACGGATTTGCCATTCAAGTGCCCTCTACGTTAGGATTTGTCAGGATTTGGGCATTTCACTCCCTTAGATTTATTCATTTTGTGTATGTCCTCTTTTTAAATACAATAGATGCTTTATGGTAAAACCGTCCACCATTTTGTCTTCATTAAGTCCTAATTGTCAATAAATTGTATGTATTGTAATATGCCAACATGATTTCCTCATTTGCTGGAATATTACTTCTGTCTCACGCTTGTTTCACCAGATGGGGGCAGCATATTAGCCATATGGCTGTGTGGGCTTCGAGATAAATAACATACCATGGCTGAGTGGTGAATTGTGTACATCGTTGCAACCAAGGTAACTGATGAAATACATTAGTCATATAAGATGAGATGTGGGTGGCTGTGGCTCAGGAGGGTAGTGTGGGCCGTCCACTGACCAGGTCAGCGGTTCGATCTATTTCTCCCCCATACCATGTTCTGAAGTGTCCTTGGGAAAGATAATGAACCCCAAATACTGGCTTTTTATGAGTTATGTATGATGGAGAAAGTGCTAAACATAGATGCATTGTCTGGATAAGTGTGTGTGTGTGTGTGTGTGAGAATGGGTTAATAGCGAAAGATAAGATAAGATAATCCTTAATTAGTCCCATTAGAGGGAAATTGGCTGAGTTGCAGCAGCAAAGAGGACAGTCAAAGATATCAGTAAAAGTGATAGATTAGTAAACATGCAATATAAATCGAGAGGAAATAAGAAAATAGAATTGAAATAATATTTACAAACAGAATATATATATTTGAATGGCACTATTTTTACTCTATTTGAGCTTTGTATAATGTCTGGAGTGATCATGAAACGTCTTCCCTTTAGTGTCGCTGAACTTCAGTCTGAAAGTGTGAGGCCTCGAGCTCTGAGAGAGACAGTGTTGCAGTATGTAGAGTGGCTCTGAGCAGCGTTGACGGGAGGGAAGGGGGGGGGGGGGGGGTACCACTGCAGCAGAAAAACAGCAATGTCTGCAGTCATTAATATGCAAACATGCAAATGAGAGGGTAATTAGGATTGGGCGTTTGTCAGTGGCTCTTTGATTGCTAATGAATTCCAATCTGCAAGAAAGGGGGAGGGGATGATGAGCTAAAAATTAGGAAAAAGCAGGATGTGTCATTGTGCTTTCTCCTGCAGAAAGAAATGTGAAATACAATGTGTGAAGGCTCTTTAGAAAGTGGAAGCCTGGTTAAAAAGAATAAATGATGCTTTGATTATTACACAACTACTGAACATTGCTGCTTTTAGACTAATCAAGCGTAAACAAGATGACAACAGCCTTCTGAAACTGATGCAAAACATTCTTTGGTCGGAAAATGCACTAATAAATGTAATATGTTCAAAATTGTTTTCCAGCATCAATGAAAGCCACAACATAAAAAGAGGAGGAAATGGGGTTCTGAGTTTGTGCCAAGACAATTAACCAGCGTCACTGAGCATGGCAGACTAGAGCCACGGCAGGAACGTAGAAAGATGCCTGCTCATTATCAATGAGTGATGGGTCTGACCCCTGTAGAGAAGAATGCTCAGGTATCTCGGCAGGGGGGGTGGGGGGGGGGGGGGGGGGGGGGGGGGGGGGTGGCAGAGGCCGCATGTTGTGTGTCACAAACAGTGTTATTTTTATATTTTGGGCTAACGTGTGTGTGATAGTGTGTGTGGATGGGGGGGTTTGCTGGTTCACACACGAGCACACACCGCTGTTATTGCTGTTTCAGTGGTCCCTTGACACTTGTGCATCTTCCTCCCTGGCATGTGAGATGAGAAGATGTATACACGGAGTAAAAACAAATTAAATGTTGTGAAGAACGGGGGGAAAACAGCTGCTCCTGTCACCTTATAGCATAATGACTTCCTCGCAACACTGCGGCTTTTTATATTTCTCAAAGCTGACCACGAGAGCACTACATATGAGTGATACTCATTCAAAAGGTTAAAACATGCCACCTCATCATTTACATAGGCATGCATGATGTTTATCTCAAACATATTCCAAAAATACTCGAGCCAGGATTCTAAGTACAAACACTAAAACTGATATATTTGGGAAGGCTGATCCCAGCCCTGCTCTTGTTTGGTGTGTGATGAGTATGTGAGTGTGTTTGTGTGTGTGTGAGTGTGAAAGAGAGAGAGGGGGAGCTGTATTTTTCACAGGAAACAGGAAACCAAAAGTCATAACAGGATGCCCTAGGTTTTTCATACTGTACCTGATGCGTGGGTGGCTGCATGGGGGTAACCCATTTACAAAGCTTTAGTGCTCGTCTAGAAGTAGAGAGAACCCAGGAAAGAGTAGGTGGAGAATGGGGTGCACACTTTGGGGTTAGGAAAATGGTGTTCCAATCTAAATATAGCTTTTCCTCTTGAGTCTTGCACCTCACGGTTCAACCTTGATGTTGTTTTGCCTCCATGTCGTTTGTCCTACTTTTTTAAAGGCGACAAACCAAACATTGTTTGATGTTTTCGTGTGGAGCTGCGATATGATCACTTCCATGGCAAATACATGTGCCAGCTTTCCCCAGGTGTACTGTGGGAGTGTCACAAGTGAAGCGGTGACATGAGACCAGTTTTGTCATAATGAGGTTGATGTGCTCACACTGACTGAATGCGCCTCAACCCGCTGAAAACATATGAAGCTCTTGCAGCTTTTCTCATCCGACTCCATTCGTCTTTGGCTGTAGAATTCAAAGCATGCATTTTCTGATTTTATGTATTCAGCGTTTTACTTTACTTTGTTCTGAAGGTAAAACATATTAGTCCCTCAGTTGATGGCATACAGGTGTGAGTTGCATGTGTGCAACGCATGCTGCTAACCATATGTGCATGTGTTGTGAACCACAAAGTGCAGTGGATGGCTGCGTTTTCTCGTAAAGGCCGGCACAGATGTTATTTAGGTTGTTTCCCCCCTCAAACCAGTTGAGGTTTTCTCTAGAAGGTCTTAAAACAAACACTGACATTAACTGCAGCCCTGTTTACATAACCACCCGATATACAACTCAAGAAATAACAGCAGCCATGCCACTTCTGTGAACTCATGCTGGAAACTCAGTCTTTTGATTCCAGAGAAAGAGAGGAGGATATTGTCTTTTGCCTGCTACTTTTATACTCAACACATCAGGGACTCCTGCAACTGCAGATGCTTTATTTTCCCTGTACCCAAACACTAAACCAAAACTATTGCACACATTCTTAATATGTAACAACATATGGAAAGATTTCTAATATTATCATTGCCCAAATGTAGGGCATTATGATGGCTAGAAATATTGCTCAGATACGCTCATATCAGTTTGTAACTACATATGTTATTTTCGCATTAAATGCTGGTATAAACAAGAAAACTTGGTTTTAGTTAATAGAACATAGCATTTAATATTAACAATAATGTCAATACACATAAGACACTGTAATTAACATTCTCTAAGATACCTGTAATGTTCGTAGTGTGTGTGTGTGTAATGTTTAAAGTAACATTGGACTTAATAAACTACAGGATAAAAGAGTGAAATCATTAATATAAGGGGATATTTTAGGCTGTTGGGATATGTATTTTCATGTCTTTCATTGCAATAATGTTTATGTTGTTTATAGCAAGGTCACCCCATACTTTGATCTTATGTCAGTATATTCAACACTAAATACATAAATCCTATTGAAACATAATAGCATTATTATCATTGTGTGACATTATGAACACGCACACGATATGAACATTATCTCGGGGTTTGAGAACAACATTTAAAGGCGAGCAGCCGCAGGCGGAGGGAACCGCCCCTACAGGGTGATGCTGAAACATATTTGGACGTCCCTCCTGTCAGTCAAATGTTCCTCGCATCCAATTGGTTCCTCCCTCCGATATTATCATTCCATCTTCTGGTGGTCGGCTCTGTGGGGCTTTTCCGCTGTCTCCTTCCGCCAGTGGAAATAGACCCCCAGCAAATCGGTGCTCCTACCGTTCCGTGTTTTTCTTTCCGCAGACGCGACACGGGGACATTTTGTACAGTTTTTCACCGAATCGCATCGACATCAACAACGTCGAAAACTGCCTCGCACGGTTTGAGCTGAAACTGGACACCGCTGATGTTTCAGCGTCCTCCCGTGGGCTGCGCTGCGGAGGGATACCACACTGGAACCCGACAATGTGGAGGCTGTTAAAATGTCTTCTCGGGGAATGAGACGCGAGCTTTTTCTCTAACGATCCGAGGACCCGAGTAACATCAGAGTAATGGTTCGTGTCGGAGACGTGATTTCAGTTTTGTGACGAAGACGGCAGCGAGGTGAGGCGGCGGAGGAGTGATTCGTTTCGCCTTTCGTCATCCATATCAAACCCGCGGCAGTGAGTCCGGACCACGGGGGGAAGGAAGGACCCTCTCCATAACTTTGTGTTTTTTCCTCGCTCCACTCCAGTCGTTGATTTCTCCCTGTTGGATGCCACATCACTGAATCCAGGTAAATGGATCAACACACACTCGTGCATGCGGAACAGAAGTTGCGTGTCTCGTTGTTACCGGAGTAATAATCAAGTTTTACGCGCATCGTTAAGTTGCGCTGAGTGGGAGCCTCCGCCGGGAAGAGCGGGGTCTCAGGGTTTGTCTCCCCCTCGGCCTGAGCGAGGTTTTTTTTGCGGTGTTATTACTCCGTATTAGCCGCCGGTACGTGCGGGTAAAGACTTCTTTGTTCACTTGAAGTGGCTATAACGTTACAGCACGTTAGCATGTTACCAGACTGAGTTAGCTCCCCTCGGGGTTTAGCTGTCTGAAGCACCAGTAGCTCCCCCACAAACAAATGTTAGCATCGAGACGTTAACGTAACAGTTGAAAAAAAACGCATTAGACGCGTTTTTAGCTAAAATTGCACACGGCCACACGTTTACGTTACATATTCTACTGCTTTACCAATGTAGCTTCGGACACTCGGATTAAGTGTAAACAACCAAATGGAGCAATGCTAATAAAACCCGTGTTAAAAGTGTAACTCAGAAGTGTTATTTTTTCACGCACATTCGCCAACAACAAACAAACACGGTGCAAGAATGCGACCAAAGCTACATTCTGTCCACCCTGCATGGTTTTATATACAAGTAGTCCAACTTTTTAAAGACATTTCTGATGTTTTGTGAGGTTTTCTTGTGTTTTTGACTCCTCAGCTTTAACTTGGGCAGCCCCAGTCTTTGTGTTCATCGGTGCCTCGGTCTCCTGCTCGACGTGAGCGCAGGCAACAGGTTTTTTTAGTTAAAGTTCGTAAACGTGAAACCGTGTAACCCATCGATGGGCTATGAAAACACGGTCTCTCGATATCACACCGTCCCCTGTCTTGACATCAGGTGTGACATTTTGTTTGGCCGTTCATGCTTCTAAAGTTTTCTCCAAATGGGCTAGGCCCAAGGTGGGGGTGCTCCAGACAAGCCACTTCCATTTGTTAGGAGGGGCTAAAACACTTATCCCCCATTTTGACCTCAGCTCACTGACACAGAAACTACTAGATGATGTAGAGTCCACACATTTTGGCTTGATCTCAGATCATAAATTCCCCTTTGAGATCAATAAAGTAGCCAGCTAGCTAGCTATCTAACACATTATTCAGTAAATGGGTCATTACTGTGTGCATCTGTCTTTGAGCAACTGTGGTACCATTGTACCCCTGTTCACACTGCTTCTCCATTAGTCTTGATCTAGTTGCAGTGTCAAGTTTTCATGTTGTCATACATGAGGGTCAACGATACAAAGAAAAGTTTTGGACAAGAAGGACAGATCAGCCTCAGTCACGTGTGAATATAAAGAAAGTTAAAAGAGAGGAGAGATTTTACATAAAGTACATTTAAGTAAAGCAAAAGAGCTCAAAATTAAAATCCAATCCAATACTATGTGCATTATATACCATTTACTCTATATATTAGAGGATGCAAGTGTAAAACCAAATGGTCAAGTGTATACTGTACAAGTACTTTATTCAATAAAATCAGGTACAGTTATTTAGTTTGGAGTTATCAGCTTTACATTTTTTTAAAAAAAATCTTATTTTTCCATGTTGTCTTTCTCATGTTTTTCACTGGATTATAAACAGAGGGTTTGGAGATTAAACTGTTTAAATCCCTTAAGCTATAATATATTTATTGTACTATTTGTTCTTTTGCAAACTATTTGCAAAACAGATCAATGACAAACTAGATTGGCACTCAGTGGAGTGCACACCCCTGCCAAGGCCCAACAATCTCCTTATCAGAACACATTTAAATTCACTGCACCAAAATATAACGGCTTCTTTCCTGACCCAATGCCGCATCCTTCCACCAAGTTTTTCCACCAAGAAATTCTGACAATAACCATTTTTTACGGACAGAGAAAAGGAACATGTAAACAGTTTTTAGGGCAACCTGCAGAGGTACACACACTCTGCATCATTATTTAAAGTGGCAACCATCCAAAATAATGACAACACACTCCAGTGGCAACAAGTAAACCTTTAACAACACTAGCTGAACCACCTGTAAACATATATTTGCTTGATGAAAACACAAGCTAGGGTCTGAAAAATTTAACTTCGAATTTAATCAACACCTTTAACCACCTTTTAATAGAAGTGCTTGTCTATTGCTAAGTGTTTCTGCTGGTTTGTCCAACTCATGTAGAAATAATATATTTAGATATTTTACACACACGGCCTGCATTTACTTGATGCAGATCCACTTGTGAACTTGACAGTGAATTGCCTTTTCGAGACTCCAACAAGTTGTCTTATGACTGTGAGTTATTCAAAAGAGCTGTCAGAGCAGGGTGGTTTATGAGGGAGAAGAAGCAGCCAAAGCACAGTGTGGCCTGTGGATGAACCACTGTCACCCATGTTAGATATTGGCTTTCAGACAAACTCTCACTTTGTCTCAGGCAAGGATGGGCTACTTTTATGACATAGTTATAAGTGATTAATTACTGTTAAAAATGTGTCATTGAAAGTTTACATGTGCCTGCATAACCCTCCCTTAAAAGCGGTTTGAGTGAGGTTGTAGTTTATGTGCCTGAATTAATTGAGTCTCATCCACTTGAATCACCATCTACTGTTTAGAGATTGAATGATCAATATTATATTGGCATTGTAAGTGTCGATTTTGCCTAGGAGTATATGTATCACTATATTAAATGGTCATAAAGCATTTCTTACAATTTAGGTATTGCTTTTATAATTTTGATCATTACTCCTATTCATTAAGATATTTGACTTACTAAGCCTCCAAAACCCATATTTTAAATCTACTACCACAAACATGGGAGGTTTTTACCTTGAATCAGTTCTGCTTCATCATTTGGGCCTTTACAGTTTGACTGTTCATTTTAGTCTTTATTTTTATCTCTAGTGAAACTTTTTCAATGAAATCTTTTCAAACCAGACTTATTTTAAATTGATCTCTGATTGCCTATGTGGACGTTGTTTCAAAGCTCTGTCTGACAGTGTGGTTTGTCCTTATGTAAAATCTCAGCGGGTTAACTGGTGAATACAATGTTGTGAACAGGAATCACAAACAACAATTAAAATAACACGTTGTTTATAAAATGAAAATTTTCAGTTTTAACACTGTGTAATTGTTAAGTTATAACATTTCTTGAAAACCGTTGAGTGGAGTCAACAATAGGTCTATCTCCAGCTCCATGTATTGGGTAGTCAGACTATATCACCCTCCTTTACTTTAGATTAGACACTGAACTACACCAATAGTCATAGCTATTACATTGTCACATAATCTTAATCAAGGTATCAAAAGATCCTGATACTTGATTTTGCAGACATCTAACTTTTCTGTACCTTTGCTGGTGATAATATTCAACATCTTACAAATGGGAAAATATACTCATATTCTCCTTACCTCTGCTTATAGTCACTTGCTGAGACTGAAAGGGCCAAGTGAACAGCAGCAGAGCATGGCTGCAGTGGAAACCGACAAGGAGCTCAACGACTTGCTGGATTTTAGCGCGGTAAGATCCCTCTGAAGATTCAGTATGCATCTTATACAGTTCATTATGCTACCAGAACTACAAATGACTTGATTTGTTGTCAAGCAGGTTTAAATGTGCATGAACATCGAGGCATCCCTGAATGGGTCAGCCAGTCAGGGACTGAAGCGCGTACATCCACCACTTTTTTTACGAGACTTCCAATGCTGGAATACGTATACTGCTTTAGCCCATTGTAGCAGTTGGCTAAATAGGATACTGGATATTATACGATAGGGGTCAACTCATTAAACTCTTAGATGAACTCCCACTGTTTTTTTTAACCATTTCATTCCTCTCATTTTAGATGTTTGCGCCTCCAGCCTTAAACGGCAAGAACCGGCCGACTACTCTCGCCAGCAGTCAGTTTGGAGGTTCAGGTAAGACCAATACATTTATTCCTGCTGTCCATGTGGGTCCTATAGTTTAATGCCTTGTCTACATTACTGCAGATATGTTATTTTAAAATATATTGTTCCACAAAATATCACCAACACAAAAATGACTGCAAACGCTAGCATTCTGGGCCAGTATGTAGCGATCAAGTCCATGTCAAAGGCAATCAAATACCAGAGAAGAATGCTGTCGTCCAAGTAATTCTGCAAGGCAGATAAACAGAGATCTGCTCTTTGGAAGGTGTTTGTCAAATTGTAATAAATTGCATTTGGACAAGATGCCCAAATGCAATTTTTAATTTGCATTTAATTTTAATTTTGCAAAATATCCACATTAGTGTGGGCAGGGCTTAAAGGTTCAGTGTGTAAAATGTAGTAACATCTAGTGGTGAAGTTTCAGGTTGCAGCTGAATACCCCCTCACCTCACCCTCCCCTTCCTAACATGAAAGAGAACCGGGGGCAGCCTTCAGTCGTCATAAAAAATCAAAAGGTGTTTAGTTTGTCCAGTCTGGGCTACTATAAAAAACATGGCGGCCTCGTAGAGACGACCCGTTCACGATGTAAATATAAAGTATTTAAATATAAAGGACCCATTCTAGGGTAAAGAAAACAACAATTCGTACCATTTAGATTGTAACACATTAGTGAAAACATCACTATTTTATATTCAATTTCTGCCACTAGATCCCTTTAAACCTAAATCTTACACACTGGACCTTTTAAGTATCTGTTTTTTAATCGTTTTTGTTTTGCCGGCTTTCTTTCTTTCTTGGTTTTTCTAGATTTCTTCGTCTGTGCAATGTTAATAGAATAAATGCTTTTCCTTTAGTGATCTAGTCAAAAGAAAATTGTTGCAAAGAAAATACAAGCTATTTGTCTTTTCTCTCACCCATAGCTAGAAATGGGGGCCTTTTTTTTTTTTAAAGCCCCTTGTGATTATAATATTATTCATATAATAATAAAACTACAGACAATATAAAAGGCTGTAATAGAAAAGATTTGATTATTGATCACAGATTATTGGAAAGAAACTCAGGAGAAATGGTACGCTTAATTTATGTAATTTAGACCAAGTGTCATCTCCTCTTTACCTCCCCACCCTCCCCTTGCACGTGTCCCTTCCCTCACCTTCTCAGCTGTTGCCATTCAGTCAGCTAAAGACAAAGGCAGAAGTGGTGGGGGTTGATGGGAACAGCTCAATTAATCTCCTCTCTTTGAACCTCTCTGTGAAAAAGTTTTTTCTCTCATCCTACTCCCACCCTACTTCTACTCTTCATATAACAAATTTTCACCCAGTGTATTATTATCCATCCTCATTAAAAACATTGCCATCCCAGCACTTACCTCAAGTTTTAAGAAATACATTTAGATACTATTAATAAACATCCCTTTTTTTTTTTTTTTGGTATTGCTGACATATACACAATGTGTTAACTTTTAAACATTTCTGGGTCTGTTTCTACAATTACACAGCCACTTGCACTACGCAAACCTTCCACTGTCACCTTTGTATCTATAGATGTGCAGTAGCTCTTTTCCTGACTGGCCATATTATGAAACAGAATATTGAATTAAAATGAAAGACAAGGCAAGCATTGACAGGGTGGGGGAATGGGGCTCTATTTCTTTTCATTTGAGAGCCACTTGCACGTTCTTTTGTCAAGCCAAGGTGCATGCTTTTAAAAGAGACTCAGATGTTCAATCCAGCGGCCCTTCATGGCATTGTCCCTTTGCCTTAACATTTTCTCCGACCAAAATCTACCCTTGGAGCATCAAGCAGCCTCTCTTCCTATCTGTGAAATATCTGTCGTTTGCTTCTTCATGAAGAACAGCTTCCTGTATCAGCATGAAAATATGTGTTTTTACCAAAGGAAAATAAATGTTACTACATTCAGAAATATGGACAGCTGTCCTGCATCATACATACACACATCTGATTGTAGAGAAAGAGATAATGATGCAGCAATCGTATGAAAAGTTTTTCATACGATCGTACATATTCATACATTTATTTGAACTCAATCTGTATTCCTGCTTTTTGTGGAGCAGCTGCGACATGTTTTCCATTCAGACTTGGTTGCCATTTTTTTTTTTTTACCTCAGAATGGGTAAGGTTTTGGTTATGTGGAGGTTTACCATGTGTGGCTGTGGGGATCCTCCCTGCCAGCGCTTCCAGTGATGATAATATCTCCGCTCTGGTCTTAATGTGCCTGTTCAATCCCTTTACCAGTCAGTTAAAGTCATTTTCAGCTCACTTTCATTTTTTGGTCACTGGAAACCGAGAGTCCTAAAATATATTTTTAAACTTTGGTATGGGCAGACGTAGGAGGGGGGTAGTTTCAAATTTGCATGAAATGTTCCATTTTTCAAACAGATGTGAACTAAACACCCAGAACTCAAGAGTGTTAAAGTTACAATAGATTTGGAGTTTAAAAAGGGAGCTCCTGACAAATGTGTGCATTTGTAATTTAACACATAGTAAGTACAACGGCTCTAAGCTGTTTTAGTGGGTTAGGGCACAGTGGGTTGTGTTTGAGAAGTCTCCAGTGACTCACGGGTTACAGCAGCCTGGCCTGTGTTATTGTACATTGTTCAGTATTTCATTTACAGTGTTCACTCTCCTGAGAGTTGATCTGACATCATGCTTTGTGTCTGTGTGAGTCACTTTGCCAAGGGAAGGAAGAAGGTGTGTAGACAAAACGGTACACTCAGTTATAGGTGCCTGGGGCAGTGTTCCTGTGAAAAAAAGACATGTCTGCAAGTTTGGTCAATGTATGTTTCAAGAGGTTTTGCTCATAAAGCCTATGACTCAGACTGGCTGTCTGTTTCCAGTTTTTCTTCCTGTGTAATTATAGACCATCCATGCTTAAAGGGGCGTTGCATGCTGGGAGGAGAAGTGCATTGGGGTTCACCAGAGAATTTGTCTGATGTTACTCACCCTTTTCTTCGTTTTTCTTTTTCCAGTCCTGGTAGTCTGTCTGAGCGCTGCACTACTCATGTTTTTCCTCAAGGTTTTGAAAATGATCACGGCGCTAATAAAACTTGTTTGTTCTGGCAAAGTCATTTTGTCACTCAAGTCGAAATGTGAATTACATTCATACCTCTGTGGTCCCATGTCTAATTTATATGTGATAATAATTTGCACTGTGATCTGTTATAACTCTTTTATTACTCCAAGTCTCTGCCCAGCACGGTGGAACAGGCCAAGGGACAAAAACCCAAACCATAATGGGTTTTCACATATTATACACACATTATACTTAGTTTCGATTTAACTATACTCTGTGATGCCTTCAAAAAGTTGCAAGCAGCACTGATGGCATATAAACCTGCATTATAATATTATAGTGTTTGTAAATATTACAATGTGATATTACAGGCAAAACAGATTTGAGTTTAGAGGGAGTTTATGATTAGAGACCATCTCCCTACTCTCACTGTTTATCTTTTTGTGATTACCTTAATTAAGTTAAGTTATCAGTATTATTTGCAGCAATTTTGAAAACCTGCTGAAATATCCCTTCAGTTCTGTTCCTCTACTTGTCATCAGATCAGCTCATTAAGTGAGTTAATTTACATCTATTTAAAATTCTTTAACACCTTATATTTCACGTGTCTACTCTTCCATGTACCATTAACATTTATCTCACAACACCATTCCTCCAGGTGTGAATTTTCATTAGTTCTCAGATTATTTTCCTCACAGCCAGTCATGCATTACGCCTTCTACCTCTCACCTGGCTGGAGAAAGGTTTTCTTATAGAAGATGGCTGTGGAGACAGTAAGCGCTGCACTTATCCTGCTATTTGTGGAATGGATGGTGACAGTTTACCTTTCTTGGCTTACAAGCAAAGAGGAGAAAATATCACATGTTGATGTCTTTCTAATTAGCAGGACGGTTCTGTTAGGCTGCATGGATACATGGTAAAAACCTAGGTGTGTAATGTAGACTTAAAAATCGTAGTCCTACTGTCTGTAAACATACATTTATTTAGTGTGTCGATACTGATGCTAGCTGGCCGCTTTACATTCAGAATATAAATACATAGGATTAACTTAGACTCCTTAAATATGCAGTATATAATTCTGTGCGGTTAGTTAACATGTTGAAAATCTTACTTCTAATACACAAAAGCATCAGGAACAGGAAATATTGATTAGGAGCCTTTTCTTGTCTGAAACTCAGATACTCATGAGTTCCAGCAGAAACAAATGGTTCATGCGTTTTCTTTATTGTATTTGATTGACAGGGAGAGTGACAGTCAGCCATAGACATGGGACAAGACATTGCCTCCTTCATCTCTTATTCTGCTGGTGTCGTGCGTATAGATCACAGTTGTCACGGCAATCTAGCAGCTCTCACTGCTGTGGACCCATCACTCTGTTCTACTGCTGATCCTGTCATGATTCGATCCCGCCTCTACCCCATCCCCCTCCCCTCTCCGCTTTTTAATTAGACAACAAAACAAAAATATGAATATTCATAGAGCCAAGCTTCATTAATATGCACAATTATGCAAATCAGTACGCAATTAAGCTTCAGCTTTCCCCTAGAGATGGTGTGTAGCAGTATGAGAGGAGATGGAGAGGAAGGGGACGGGCAGAAATTTCTGCTTCACCAATCTTTAAAAATCATTTTAAACACGCTGGCCTCCGTGGAAGCTGCAGTGCTCTGGCCAGGGACAACTTGTGTGTCGGCCATGTAAGATTGAGACTTAGCGTCTGCGTTAAGACGAAGGTGTCGGCCAAATGTGAGAGAATAGATGGCTGATGAATGACTGTTGCCATGGAAAATGTGAAGGAGTGGAGTGGGAGAATGAAGAATGTCGAGGATGATTCGGGAAGCTTCATACTGGGTGTTAATTATTCAAACTTCCCACAGCTCATATCCATGTTATGTGACTGTCACTGTGCTGTCTCTGTGTGAGCTGTGAAGTGAGGCTCTTCAGTGAAGGTTACTCTGAGCGACCTGAAAAACCTGTATCAACGCAGGTCATCGTTCTCCGAATTTGAACTTAGTTTTCCAAAGCAAAGCTCGAACACCTTTGAGGAATGTGTCGGAGGTTAATGGGCCTAATCTCTGTCTTCCAGGTATAGATGAGAGGAGTGGGTCCAGTCACTGGGGACCAGGACAACAGAACAGTCCGTCTTTCAACCAGGGACGGGTACGATTCATCCTCATTTACTAAACTGAAACTTTGTCTAACACATTGTATACTATGAGATGATCAAGTGCGAACCCTGCATTTTACCTTTAATAAAGCACCAGTTTGTGCACACTGGGAACATTTTACACATGATCTCTGAACAACAGCATAAACATATTCACAGTGAACGATAAAATGATGTCACCTTACACATTACACCTTTCAGAAGGAGTTATGAACCACCTCTGCCACAATAATGAGTTTCTCATTTGTATATCTCATAGATCATTGGTTTGTATTTCAGTGGGTATGTCCACTTGTTCAGCTCAGAGAGCCTCAATTTTCCAGTCTAGATTATTTCTGATACTTTATCAAACAGGTTTTCAGTTATTGGAACAGCCCAAGTTTAGTTTACCATCAAATGACAGGTTTACATCAATAGACAGCTTAAAGTACCAGATATTCTGAGCTCAACCCATGTTCTGGCAAGGCTACACCAAACCTGGTTTTTGCCCGGAAGGAAAAGAGTAATGAGTAAGTTTTGCACTGTGATGGTGCATCTACTGGACTGATGCACTTGGATTTAGTTTTTTCATTTGTACACTTCATAAAAATGAAATGCAACCACCTACATGTATGTTTTCATTGATATAATGAAGTATTTCCTACATGTTGAGAATTCATTTTGGTAATCACCCGAGGACATCTGAGAATCAGCTTTAAGACATAATGCTCGCAAGCTAATTTAGGATTAGGAAAATAATTAGCTAAATTTCTATTGAAATCTTTGTACAGATTTTATGACATTACATCACACAATTAAAGAAGATTAAGTGATGTGCACTCACAGATGTAATGTATTTAAAAGAAACTCTTTTTGTTAATGTAATTTGTGTATTTCTATGGTAATCAAGTATTAATACTACACAAACCCTGTATCTGCTTAAGAATCCCATATTCACCTTTAATGCCAGATCAGACTAGTGTCCGACCTGTTTTAAGTGTTCACATCAAAACTGGACAATGTTTACTAACCAATTCACAGTTTGTTTCATTACATAATTTAATTGGCTTTATTTGATTTAATTCATCTATATTTATATCCCTAAAGCCTCTGCTGTCTCTCCCTCAGGCTTATGGAGAAGAAGGTCTTTACAGTGAACAGCAGGGTATGGCCTCTGCCCCCATATTTGGACCTGGGATTGTTGGTAAGAAGGTTTAAGTAGAACTAAGCTGTTTAAGCACAGAAACCACAACTTTCACATCTTTTTATAAACAGGGACATTCACGGTTCTGTGTTTCTAATAAAAGGACGTAACAACTGAAGAACATGAAATACACATATATATTTCAATGGACAGTGTGACTGAGCTAAAGCAATGAGTTGTTTGTTTGAGAGAGCTGCCTTTCACAGGTTAGACGATAATGTACCCCTTCAGAGCAAAGCATTTTTATGGTTTGGTGGCAATGGATGAAGGGAGCAGGGTAATCAGGGAGGATGTGGAGGAGGGGTTTGTTTGTGTGTTCCAGTTTGTGTGTTCAGTGTGGGCAGGGGGGGTGTAAAGGGCACCCATGCACAAACAAGGCTCTCCCCCGGGACTGTGGCTATAGCTCTCCTCTGTTTAACTGTCAGGGGAGGGGACAGAGGTTGGGCACAATTGCCCCTGAACCATTTATAATGGTCCAATTTGTTGTTGTTTTTTATTTCACAGCCATAAATACTACACATCATCATGTATACTCACACAGCAGATGGAGGCACTGAAATAGAGGAATAGGGAATTGCCAGATTGTGATTTAATATTGACATAAAAGCCTACTTCTCACGTTCATGACCTGATTTTTATATTTCTACCTCCTAACAGGGAAGGCTGAGCGAGGGCCGTACTCGTCATTTGCAGCACAGGTAAATTTGTCCGAATTGCTGTATTAGTATCAGATTTTCTTTCATACCTGTCCTGTTACACTGCAACAGCGTTTGTTTTCTTTGACACTGTCTTTAGCCTGGCTTTATGCCCAATGGATTACCGATGCCCAGTCCTGATCCCCTCTCCCCGTCTGGCCTGAAGTCCAACTCCCAGTTTTATTCCTCCTATGAGGGGAGCAACCCTCGCAGGAGACCCTCACAGGACCCCATTGGTAAGACGCTAAAGGACTGTCTCAAGTGGAACACAGAAGTAGAATGGCACTTAGTAGAAAGCATAGGCCCAACAGTCCCCTCATGAGACCACGGTTAAATCCACTAGATTCCTTTAAAATACAATGTGTCAAATTGTACACGCTCATATATCAGTCCCCCTAAAATGCCGGATTACTTTTCATCACGATCTATAGGTATTCTCTTTAAAATCGGTAAGAATGCCCAAAAATATTGCAATGCAATGGTGTAGAAAGTGATACAAAAATCCTGGATCTGCCCCTTAGTGCTGATCTGCCTCAAATTTAATTGGGTTCTTTCTTGTTCCACGTTCCATCCTTCCACCAAGTTTTGTGAAAATCTGTTTAGTCGTTTTTGCATAATCCTGCTGACCTTGTTTGTTTTATATCAGAAAAACTTAAATTTCCTTTATGTAAAATGATGTTGATGTGTATCATCACTTCTCCTGATGTGGTTTTAAAAAGTGTCTGAGAATTCTCACTTCTTCTTCTTAATAAGAGAAAGTAAAATCTGTTCTCGCTGAAGAAATATTTGAATCTTATTGGCATAGAATAACTATTTATTAGACATTAACGAGTAGTCCCAAAGCCAGATTACTTCAGAACCAAGGACGATATCTTCATTAGGTACCCAAACCCCCCCCAACCATATGAATCTCTTCATTGGTTGTTGTATAATTCAATCCTGCAATAAGTTTTGATGTTTGTGTAAGTATGCTTATGTGATTTGTCTCTCTACCCTCAGAATCCCAGCCAAAAAAGATCAGGAAGGTGCCCCCTGGCCTGCCCTCATCAGTGAGTACTAACCTCCAGAAAGGCTGCAGCCCTGAACTTCATTTCAGACCTTGTATTCTGTCCGTGGGAGCCCATGTTTTCATGTTTCTGTTCATTTTCACATCCCGTTTGGCATCTTAAACCTCTCCTTGGCTTGCATAGCAGTAGAATAGCTGCAATACAGGTCGTCCAGCCTTACAGCTGTGTATCTTCACCAGTGCGGCAAAGAAAAAAATGGGGGGAAAAGCCACTTGTTTAGCCAGTCACTCATCTGCAGTATGTATTTATAGTGTGTTGTATTTGTAGGCCCTTTACTTTATGGCCACGTTTCTTCTTCTCAGCCAAGTGCACTCGTCAGATCACTGGAGGGAATTTATACTGGGGTTTGATGGTTCTTACTCCACCTCATTTTTTCTCTCTCACTCTCGCTCTCTGGGCACCCTATTTCCTCCCCCCTCACCACCACCACCACGAACAACAGCCCTCCCCTTTTTTCTCTCCCTCCCCCATCCCTCTTTCCCAGCTGCCAGTAGAGTTGGCTGCCGTCCAGGACTCGACAGATGGTTCAGTAATTAGGAGTGCATCTCTCCGTTCCCTCCTCTCCTCTCCCCTCTTTTTTCCTCTCCTTTTCTCTCCATTTAATCAAATTACAGGAGACAACTTGAGTCCATTTGGATATAAGTTTTTCGGACGCATTTTGATACTTGATTTCCGTCTAGAATAGACTCGATTGAGAAGGATCGGTTGTTCAGAACATTGGTGCCTTTATAGGCATTTGAAAGTCGACTGAATCCAACAGCAGATCCCACTATATGGTCACATCTCACTGTGTTAAAAAGATAGAATTTTGTATCTGTAGACCATTCTCTGCATGTTTTTATTTAACAGGATAGTAAATAAAAGCCTCACTGAAATGGTAGACAGGACCCAATAAAATCACTGACACTGCACATTCAATACTTAAAGCTCAGTGCTCCAGTCTGCAGAAATGTTGCCGCAGTCTGTTTATTGAGTTAAGTAATAAAACTAGATAGTAACAAAAGATTTTTTTAAGATTCCTAAGAGGGAACTTATAAATTTTAGAGCTGTGTTTAATCGGGTATTTAATGAATAAACATAATTCTTTTATTTTGAAGTCTTAACTCAAACAGGTCTTGATACTATTTTCTAAGGATAAATAATTCATTATTTATCATAATTTCTCCCACCTACAAAAGCACAAGGATGCTCCTACATAACTTCCTTATGAAGTAACACAAATTCCACACATGCAATACTTGGGTTTTATAGTTTGATACACAGTTCATCTTTTTTATAGTCATGTATAATTTTTAAGAAGATTTTTAAGCACAAGGCTGAAAAGTTCTCTCTCTTTCTTTGTGTATTTTCTGTAGGTTTATGCATCAGCCTCAGGAGAGGAATTTAACAGGGACAATGCTGGTTACACATCCTCCAAGGCAGGAAACCCCTACCCACCACCTTTCTACATGCAAGGTCAGTTAAACATTATTTGCCTCCCCTTCATTGTGTTGTGTTGGGAGACAGTTTTGGTAAATAAGGATAAAGCACTGTGCAACTACATAGATTAGTTGATTAAAGCTTCCTTGTGTTACCAATATAGTTTTAATTGTTCCTTCTGGAAGTCTACATGTAGGTGTTAAAGCCAGAGTTTTAAATGGTGCATCCTAGTTAAATGAAGTTATCACAGTAATGTGACATGTCTCATCTGTGGCCTTCATTGTCTTTTCATCTGCTGTGGCTGGTTATCCCTCGCCCTTCTTGCCCCCCACTCCTTCACTTGATGCCCCCTGACAGAAGGCCTCCACCCACCCTCCGATCCATGGGGCTCTGCCGGGTCGATGGTTCAGCCGGGTTTTTCTTCCATGCTGGGCAACACCCCCCATATGAGCCAGCATGGACCCTTCACAGCCATTAACCCCCAAGACAGACTGGTGAGCCCTGCCCTCACACTCTGGACTTGTTTTCTATGTAGACATAATGAGGTTTTTGACACTTTTTGACAAATGTATCATCGAGGGCCTCTGTCTGTGGATTTCATTTCGTTTGCTGTTTTTGCTTACTAGAAACGGCAGCCACTGCCCCTCTCTCCACAAAACTACCCCCTGCATGGCAGTGAGGTGAATGGGGCTCATCCCGCTGGCTTCCACTCTGGCTCCAGCAGCTTTGGTGTTTCCAACCACACACCCCCTATTGTTGGAAGTGACTCTATTATGGGTAAACCCTTAAGTTTGTGCTCCTTTTTTTGTAAAAATGTGCTCTAAATGTTTTCATGTTATTCTGTGACATAGTTGAGTTGTTATTGAGCACAAGTTCTGAGCAAAATGCTATGTGCTCCTTCTCCATCAAGCCAATCGGGGACAAGCACCTGGAAGCTCAGGTGATGAGATCGGAAAAGCCCTGGCATCTGTAAGTAATGATAAAAACGCATATTTATAGGCAACATTCTTACACACAAAACTTTAAATTTCTTTAACTTAAAGAATATAAATTAGCACATTGTGTTTATTTGATTAATAACAAAAACTTCTGTGTCCAGATCTATCCTTCAGACCCGAACAGTAACGGCTTCCCTCCATCCCCATCTACTCCCTCTTGCTCACCTCAAGCTGTTTCAGGTGAGTCAGTACCTGCAGTCATTTTGACCTGAGGTTTAAAGGTCAGCTGGCTCTTATAGACTGCTGTTTCAATAAACTTTCCATTCTTTGATGAATGTATTGTTCTCATTCAGACTGTGAATGGTTCATAGTGACAATGTAGCTCCATCTATTGGGTGAAATGTGGAAGGAAACATGTTTAGATTCTTTATTTTTGATAGACCTTTAATTTCTCTGGTGCAAATTCCATTATGATCAGTATCAGTATTGTCAGTGAAGCATAGTAGTCAAAATAAACAGAATATATCTCACTGCTATCTTATAAACATGAGCTTGGCACAGTTAAGGACCACCCTTGATAGATCAGATTGGTCTACATAATTTAAATAACCCAGATTGTTTTTTCGCACTTGTGTCACTGAGTTCAGTCAGACCTTTTTTTATGTGCTAGCACTGAACAAACATAGAACTGAGATAAGTTTGGCAGGCGAGACTATCTGGAAATTTAGGTCATCTGATATAGTAGTATGGTAGTTGTAAGAAATGTCTCAGCGATAAAGATTTAAAGGGCACATATGCTGGTATTATATCCATGTTTTTATTGAATTTCTGGGTGTTTTATGTTCTGGAGCAATTATGAAAATTACATAGACAATGGGGTTTTTCTCTGTACATAATGCAAGTGGAACTATGAGTACACGCATCCACAGCCACACACACACACACACACACACGCGCACACGCACACACCACCCAAATATAACCTATGAGAGAGGAAGAGAAAATAAAAAGAGGGTGGGGTCGCTTCCCTATTTGTCTCTGAATTGGCTCATCACACATTAAGAAAGAATTCATTATTATAACATACATTAATCTGTGTTCTGATACCTACAAACACAGTTTAGTTCCAGTCTCACAGGGAGTGAACAGATTCTCTGATCTATTTTCTACAGTTTCCCAGGTGAGCTAAAACAGGTTTGCAACATGACTTATAGTTGAAGAACAGTGCAACAATTACATCAAGTGTGTACAATGCACTAGTGACGATAAGGTAAAGGCAATGATACAATTTGTCATAACAAGGGCCTGTAAGAAAATATACCAGTGCAGCACATGAAAAACAGATCATTTCCAAGTCTCCAGCAAAAATGTAATATCCATTAGGATAAATAGGTCAACAAAAATTAACAGCTGAGTGCAGTGAGTATTACTTCTGTTTTAAAATGTTTATATAATATAAGCTCAGCTGATACTTTTTCAGTGCTCAAATGTCTGAATGAACCTTGTGATCCTCATCTTTTTCTCCAGGCTCTGCGTCTCAGTGGGCTCGGTCCTCTGGCCAGGCCACACCTTCACCTAACTTTGACAGTGGCATTCAGACCATGGTGAGTCCGTGTTCCTCTTTTTTTTCTTTCTTGTCTGAAACATCGAACAAAATATTGTCTCAGTATGTCAAAGATATACAAACAATTCTAGAATTGTGCATCTGGTTCTTTGTTCATTGTTTTTCACCCTCCCTAGCAGAGCAAAATGGAGGACCGTCTGGAAGAAGTCATCAATGTTCTTCAGCGCCACACCAACAGCCAAGGAGTTCCAGGATTGGCTGAAATGCACAGTCTGCTGACGTCTGGGTTAGGGCTTCCTCCTGGCTTCAACACTGCAGCACTTGGATTGGCCAGTCGCCTTCCTGGACTGGTGAGAAAAGTGAATAGTAGCAAAAGAAATCTATCCACCAATAACTGAATAAATTTAACATTTGTTACAGTGGGCACAAAGTCAGAGGGGTTATCATTATTATGTTGTACTTTTGCCAATTTTACAAACTTCAACAAGGGAATTGAAAAATAGTTGTATTGTTTCCTGTAAGGTGTCCGGTCACCACGAGGACTCTGTTGGTCTGCCCTCTAGTGGAGGACTTCTGCATGGTCACCACGGCTCCACATCTGTTCCAGGCTCTCAGGCTGAAGGTTTTACTGGTGAGACTTTCTGTTGCTCTTTTCCTCTCTGATTAGTTTTCATATCAGACTGTGGGCAATCATCCCAGTTCCTATTGTTGAACTGGTAGGTAATACATGTATGGGTCTAACTGATATCTGTACCATTGTGTGTGAATTCTGTTTGCAGGCCTGACCAGCAGCCTAAATCGTTCCAGTTCTTCAGATATTAAAAGAGAAGGCAAGGAGGACGATGACAACTGCTCCCTTACTGACAAGTCAGATGATGAGAAAAAAGACATGAAATCCCGACTTCATACAAGGTGTCGCTAAACCTACAATTCTTTTCAGGAACATATTGATCAATGCATAACATATGCCATACTGTATGATGCTGCAGTAGGTTAGTATAATTTTTTATGAGAACAGTCTTTAAACCTTTCAACATGTCTTGCTTCCTACCTAATTCATTTCTCATGTATTTCAACATTAGACCTAAGGATACCAGTCTATGTGCTTGTTATTTTGCATGTTTATAGAGACTGATCGTTATACATATATTATTGTAATATTTTTTACCCTTTATCATCACATGAAGATGAGCAAGACTTCAAACAGTCATGTTAGTCATATTAACCTATTAACAGTCCTTGTAAAATCAACACCAGTTTTATTCAAATTAAGTCACAACAACTGTAAACTTAGATGTAATTTCAAGTTTTACTCTAACACCATTTCAGTAGTTTTACTTTGATTTTAAAGATTTATACTGAACCAGTCAGGTTCCTATTTTCTACCTAAAATACTTACATATGTCATCCTTGTTCTTGTCACCCAGTACTCAGTGGTTGGATTGGAGTCGTCTTTTACTCTAACAAGTGGAAACAAAATGCACCAATCCATTAAGTTCAACTACAGATGAGACAGTTACATGGCCAATGATCAACCCCTCATGAAATGGGAACTAAGCTTGACAGTATTAAAGTGATAATCGCAAACAGTGCTGCAGCTGGAAATTACATAATTTTATCCATAAATATTTTTATTTTTCTGGCAGTTACAGCTTAACTGCTGCACTTCATTGTTGTTCATATTCTTCTTGTTTGGTCAAGAAAAGCCATATTTCTAAAACAAAACTGTAATGTGATCCACCCTTTTTTTAGAGTTTTTAACAATATGCTCACATTTGTAGCAAATTTGATTGCTCAACGAATTCATCAAACGAATGGAAGTAATTGTCAGTGAATTGTACCCAACTGTTGCTTGCTACCCTTCTCATCTGCCATTGGTTTTTCACTAGTCTGGATGATGATGAGGATGATGAGGATGACGAAGATCTGCCAGTGGAGGTTAAGGTTGAGCGGGAGAAAGTGCGGAGGATGGCAAACAACACCCGCGAGCGGCTACGTGTGCGGGACATCAACGAGGCTTTTAAGGAGCTGGGCCGCATGTGTCAGCTCCACCTGAGCTATGAGAAACAGCAGACCAAATTGATCGTACTGCAACAGGCCGTTAACGTTATAGTCAACCTGGAGCAGCAAGTTCGAGGTCAGTGGGTGTCCAGGGAGGAAGGAGGGAAAGCATCTCTTTAAAAATCTAAAACTTCCACACAGCTTCACTTCTCAGCTCATGACATAACGTTATGTTGGACGTTTAAAATCTTTTTGAATAACGTGTGTCAGTTAACTTCACTTTACACGTGGTGGTTAATAAATACAGCTTTCTCAGATGTAGAGAATTTATGCATTACACTTTTTCCACTTGATCCTAAAAACGATCAAACCGAACCATGGAGAGAAAAAGAAATGAAGCTGCGTGACTGTTTTTGAAACATGCCCATTCTCCAGCTCATCTTCTGAGGTTGTTGTCCTCTGGTTACACACACAGAACGGCTGTTTGTTCTGATGTGTTGGCCTGTCTCACAGCTGCCTGTCTGTCTCCACTTTGAAAATGTTTACACATCTGTCTGCTTCTCCCTTTGACTGGATTAACATCTATTCATTTATTCATTTTTCTGAATATACTGCTGCCTCATTATGCTTTAAACGATTAAGTCATTTTCATTTCGGATTTTTTTTTTTCTTTCTAACCTTTGACCCATAGTGAGTGTTAGTGCATGAAAGCAGGGTTGTCTGTCGTTACGTGTATCAACCCATCTTCAGCTATGTTGCTGTGTCTGTGCTTCAACAACCCTTTACATTCATTCATTTACTCCCCTTTCCCCCTGTCATTTATCGTTTTTACAGATGGCAACAGTGATTCTCTTCTCCTCACATTCAGATAAATGCATCTCTTACTGCTGATGTATTTAACACGGTGCCTTCTGTCTCTCCCCTCGGCTTTATCTCTGTGTTTCTCTCTATGTACTGTACTTGGCAGAGGGTGTTGCTTCCTTGCTCTCCCTTTCTCTCATATCTTCATTTTGCTGGACAGTCACCACATCCCCTCCACTTCCATCCTGGACCCCAATGACGAAACTGAAAATAAATTCCGTGTAAAAGTCGAAAGATTCATTAGACCCGGTCGCTCTAGTCAACTGTAGTATCTTGATCGCCAGTTCATCTGTTCTTCGCTTAAAATCATTTATTGTTGAACTCGCTCATGTCAATTTATTTTTTATAAAGGAATAATATTTATTATGAATTTATTCCATGCGTTTGTTCCCTCTTCTGCAACACTGCAAAGACTCCACTGGGATTTCCCTCAGCAATCTCACTCATCTTGTCTCATCTAGACCAAGGGCTTAAAGTCAGCCTCATACTTACACAGACACAAAAAGATAAAACTATTTCTAAATACTAGAACAATTCTGACGACGATAAACAATAAAACACTGTCTTATACTTGAGGTTTAAACTAGTATAACTAAAGTTTTAGCCAAGGTTCAGCCAGGGTTGTGATTTGGGTTTGTTAACCAGCCCCTCCAACCCCCCCTCCTCCGTTCTCCTAGCAGCTGCAGCATTGTCTCTGTGACTGATGAAAACCTCACTGCCGAGGAGAAGGAGCAGAGGGAGCGAGAGCGCCGCCACGCCAACAACACTAGGGAGAGGGTGCGTGTTCGCGACATTAACGGAGCCTTCAGAGACCTGGGCAGGATGGTTCAGGTCCACCAGCAGACCGACAAGGCCCAGACAAAGCTCATCATCCTGCAGCAGGCTGTCCAGGTCATCATAGGCCTTGAGAAGCAGGTGCGAGGTAGGTCGGTAAACACAGGACAGTCCCATCCACCTGGACAACCAACCGCCTCTCATCATCACTGGATGGAAGGTGCTAGTCACACACTTTGAAAAATGAGTAATAGGAGAAAGGGAGACTTTTGGAGGAATTATCTCCCTTCTGCCAAATCCCTGTATTTCTCATCCTTCTTTTCATTTTCCTGTCTTGCTTTTTACCCATTAGGTTTCCCTCTGTCTACTTTGGCACTTTTGTATGTCCGAAGCTCGGCTTTCTTTTCAGCACTAAGCGATCAGTTCAAGTTTCCTCAATTGTGATTTTAATCAGTATATTTTTCCTTTTTTTTATCAAAAAGAACGCAATTTGAATCCAAAGGCTGCCTGCCTCAAGAGGAGAGAGGAGGAGAAAGTGTCCGGTGTGGACCCCCAGATGCAGCTTGGTGGGGGTCACCCTGGATTGGGTGGAGATGGACACAACCCTGTTAGCCATATGTAATTCTCAGGTCAGTCTTCAGAATCTCAACAGTGGGATTGGTCACATTTGTGAGATACTACAATGAACAAAATATATTTTTGTTGTGTTTTTTGTGAGAATGTTATTAATTTCTTTCTCCTTTTTTTTCCAGTTCCTGTTGATTATACAGCCCTTAGAACACGTGGCCTTAATCCATCATTGTCATGCATCTCGGTATGTTAAGCAACTTTTGGAAAGTGTGTGACACACACACACATACACACACACCACAAATACTGACAACGCAGGTGGCCACATCCCTGATGAAGAAGCACACTCATCCATTTTACTACAAGGACTCTGGTTTGGAGACTGTGGAAATTGGACATGATACAGGACTTTCTTGTGATGTTTTGTAAAACATTTTGAAAAATGCATTACATGTTGGGAGCAAAACTTGTTTGGATCAAATAAAACTTTTGGATCAACTGCTCATGTGAGCAGAGTTAGGATTTTCATCGTTGGATAATTATTGGCATTCCCATCTGAAAAGAAGGTCTTACATTCTATAGAAGCAAAGACGGACATCTGAGTTTATGTTATGTCTGAACAAATACCTGTTTAAAGACACAGGCCATAGTGTTTGTTGAAGATTTAAAAAAACAGTCACCATTGCTATCCTCTAATGTAATGACTGAATAACTGAGGCAGGTTTGGAGACACAGAGGGAGGATCGAGTGGCCAATCACAGAGCTGACTCTTCTTTTTGATATGCTGGTAATCCTGGCTGTATTTTTTTTTTTTATTTGATGCTTTGCTAAAAAAGTTCCACAGTCAGCTACTTAAACATGTGGTCGAAATTTTTTCTTTTCAACCGTGTATCCCTGATTCCTATCTCTTTATGTCCTGTACATGCGTTATTGTCACTGCCATGTAAGTGGAATGGAGAGAGAGACCCACCACTGGCACAAGCAAAGACTCTTTACAAAATGAATCCACACGCATGTTTAATTAGATGTGGACATCCCAACCTTCCCTCTGTGAGGCTGCTGTTGGACTCGAGCACACAAGCGTCATCCTCAAATCTTAAACCTTCATCAAGTCAGTCACTCAGTCTCCGCCGTGTGCTCATCATAAAGCCTCTGACTCACATCAGCCTGCCCACAACAAATCATGTAAAGACACTGTTACAACGTGTTCAACATGCATCATGTAAGTCTCAGAGCAGTTTCAGAGTATTGAAGGGGTCATGAGTGTTACTGCTAACTTTGCCATTGACTGACTTGTTCTTGTTGTTGCTCCTTGTTGAGCATTTAGGGATTTGTTTATTTCTTTCCCTTTCGAACAATTGCAAATCATGTTGTAAGGATCTTCCTATTTTAGAACTGATTCGACGTTTCCCTTCTCTTCTGTTTTATTTTTTACTTTGTAATATAGATGTATGAGTTTTGTTTTTATCATTTGGAATATTCTTTCCTTTTTTTGTTTACATTGATTAAATGTAAGATGACTCTCAGTTTAGATTCCAGGAACAAAGTGAGGTGTTTTATTTTTTCGTGCCAGGTGCTTAGAAATGTTAGAAATGACAAAATGATCTGGCTGTACCATCACATGTTGTGATATTGCTCTTTTTTTTTTAAGAAAGAAAATGCATTTGAACACAAACCCGTCAGGCCAGTTGTAAGTGAATTGTTCTGGTGTTTGCAACAGTTTTTCTTTGAATGACACAACAATTCTTTTCTTCTGCATACACCCCTGTCTTCTCCCTGACGTGCAACTCTGTGATGAGCTTGTTGCCTGGTTTGAGAAAGGGGCAGAAGGGGTTGGTCAATCTGCAACATAATTCAGTGTTTCATTATGATATGAAGCATAAAATGAATCAAAAAGGGTGGCCTTAGTCATTTCCCTGACTTTGGGAGTTTTGATAATGGTTACTCACCAGTGCCTGAATACTTCTCTGCTTCATGGTGGATAATGTTGCATTTAAGGATTTATAAGTTGTACCTTTTCTATAATACAGATGTATAAAAACATATATACTTCAGTAACATCTGACAGTGTCTCTGAACATCTAAATGAAGAATTACACTCATCGATGCTCACTGCTTGAGTGTCCGTCATTAGATGTAAGATGAGTAATAACCTGGTCTTCGACCTGACACTGAAAAAACTTAAAACTTCTCATGTATTATGTACTAGTTCTGTTAAATATAATTTTGGTCTTGACTGGCATGTGCATTGATATGTATGTACAGCTGTATGATGTGTCCTTATCTGCTTAATCATTATCGTAAGCCGATACTGATATGTGACAGTATTTGTTTTACCTCTACCTGTCAGTTCTTTGCAAATCTTGCCCCATGGACTAGCCCCAAACATTATTTTCTTTGTCAGTTACCCTACCCATTCTGCAGGAAAAATGTGGTGTTGTTGTGATATGGGAAATCGCTACTGAAGACCTGTGCATTTATTTCTTAACATGACAGATATGTTTGTCTACAGTATCCAAGTTTCAAGACACACACCTGATATTCTTTGTTGACAAACCCTTTTCTGTCCTGCACAGCAGGTGACCTGCAACATATCTCTGTCTTCACTCATGTTTGGGGACAACATCTATGTAGGCTATGTCCTCAAAGTGCCTCCAGTTTCCTATTTTTTATATATAAAGTAGATACCGAGGACTGTTGTGTCTAATGTAGCAATAAATGTGCCATTTTTCATAACAAAGCGCATTTTTTCCAGTGACTTTTTCAATAAATCAAATAACACTTGATTTGATTTTCCTTTTCCGGTAATGCAAGTGAACCAGGATCGAGTTCATGCATCTAATATTTTATTTGAGTTTATCCAATAAAGACTCTTAGAACTAAATTGTTCACTAGAGGGCATGCATGAGCAGCACTGTGTAAAACACTGCACAGTCTAATGCACATTGCAGCTTCATTATATTTTGCACAAAGCCATAGAAGCAAATAGGTTATTCCAGTGCTGGAGTACTTACTGGTTTGAGGTTTGCTGTGGGTAAAGTAAAAAATGTTAATTTGAGTTAGAGGGATTGTTCACCAAAAAAGAAAATTCACTTATTATCTGCTCACCACTATGCTGATGGAGGGGTGGGTTAACTGTTTGAGTCCACCAAACAAAAACCAAATCCAATGCAATTGAAGTAAATGGTGTACGATTCAGAAAAAAACATACAAAATGCCTCCATACTGCTCCTGTGTTGTCATCCAAGTGTCCTATAGCCCAGACATTCAATTTCAACTCGAAACGGCGTCATTTATACTGTTTTTAGACTTAAATTTCCGCTGTTCTCCTCCTCATAGCAGTTCTCACAAGAACGCACACCAAAGGAGCAGAATGGAGGCGTTTTATGTTTTATTTTACTGTTTTTTTCTTCACATTTGAAGAATTGATCACCATTTATTTTAATTGTGTTTGATTTGGCTGCAACGTGGTTTACCCCTGAAACTTCAAAAGGGTTTTATGGACTCAAACACTTACATTTTTATTTTTGGGTGAACTTTAGCACTCATTTCTGTAGCAACATTCTCTTTGTATGCACATAATGTAAACTGGGGTGTATATAAGTTATTTTGACTCAGGGCTCCATCCCTTAGCTGAGACCAGTGTAATAACTATGGGCCGCCATTCAGTTTTCTCCAGCTTGTACTGTGAAAATGGGTCTTTTATTTTGGTAACAACAGGAAGTACACTGTGCACATGCGCAGTAGTTGTCATCAAACCAAACTCGTTCCTTCCTTTGAGCTCTTCCAGCCGCGCGTCGGGCGTCAGGAGGAAACATCACAGACAAAATGTTGACTAAAGTCATCGGTCAGAAGTACGTGGCCATCGCCAAGTCATGGTAAGATTTCCTTTTAACATCGCGTTCGTAAAGAAGTGAAGGAACAGACTCAGGACCGCCAGAATCTCAACGTGTCCTTGTCTAACATTAGCTGTTAGCTTAGCCGAGGTCATAGATGTAGGGACGAGCTAACTTTAGCTTCCTGTCAGCTAACGTCAGGTTAAAACTCAACACGACCACTTTAAATCAAACGAGCTGACTGGTCTCACTCGAAGAGTTGATGCTGTTGTTATCGTTCAAGATAAGACAGGAACAAATAGTGGATTAACCATCTGTGTCTCAAAATGTTTACTGGTCTGAGGGCAGCTGAGGTGAAGTGGAAAGGAACTAGCAACCGTTTCTATGTGAAGCTATAATGATAAATCCTATTAGTATTCAAGACAATAAACAAACTATTATTTAGGTTAATTTTGCTTTATTGAATTATATTAAAGAAATGTTTGTTGCCTGGGTGTTTGATATTCATTGTGCAAAGAATAACTTCCCTGTTGACAAATCGACTGGATCTTTCCTCTCAGAACCAAAGTCTGTCTTTAGCTTGACCTTGAGTAATATTAGTATTTGTGCCGGTTCCATAGAATCTCACCAACAGCATAATTGTGCATTGAACTTTCTACAATCACTTTAGTTGATTTTATTTTACATTCACTTTAAATATGATCAGTGTGGTAAATCTTCACCATCTTGACAGGATCCCCACCCTGGCTATATGGGGCGGCGTTGGAGGTGTCGCTCTTGTCCACTTCACAGACTGGAGGTTGTTTTTGGATTATGTTCCCATCATCAATGGCAAATTCAAAAACGATGAGTAATGGCAGCCAGGTAAGAGATGATGACTTCAGGTGTTCAGTGTTAGTAGAGGAGGTGGGAAGCTGAGTAAGGAAAACATTATCATGTGTAGATAGTATCATATTTGTTTTTGGAAATGGATCCACTGTTACTTCTGCACTCACTTTTCAAGCCGGAGACAATACACTGGCACTGCTGTCTGTTGTACATCTAAATTAGTTTTTGACTGTTAAAACTATTCAGTCATATTTCTTTCACGCTTTATTATTTAGTCAATTCAAAATGCTCTTGATCGATCTGTTTCTGGAAAGCTGGATAGTAAAAGATAATTACTCAGCAAATGTATAACAAGTTCTGCAAATTGTTTTTCCGCAAATTTACGGGGTGTTTGATTTTGATAAGGCCCACACCCATCTACGTGCAGCATCAAGGTCTATTGTGTAACTATGCAAGGCGGTGCTTGTGTTTGTTGAGATCTTTCTCCTGCAAAAATGACACACGAGGGTAGTACCTCTCACACAGGCTGTTTACATTTTATAAACTGGGGCAGACCTGCATATGGACACCACAGGCAGCAGTGGATGGAGATTCAACCCAATTTCTGATATTAATCCTTACTGGCCATTGCCTGAAATGACCTCATGCCTCCATCTGACAGAAATACTTTCCAAAAACTGTGAAGCACATATCACAGCCATATTGTAGCATTGTGACATATTTATTTATTTATTTATTTCAGCGAGCATAGTTGGGGTTGTAGTGCTGCATGCTCAGGGACGCACTTCCTTGTATACATACTTAATACAATAAAAAAGAGTACCTATAACATTTCTTTTATAAAAAGATGTGGGAAATCTGCTATTGTGTTTATCTTTCTAATGTCCAACATCTAATCTTTGAGTTTATTTGATGGAAATAAAGGACATGTCTGTCCAGTGGCCTTTGGCCTTCAGGTCTTTACATCCCCATAGAGACCTGCTGTGAATGTTTCCACGTCACGATGCATCATCAATTAGACATATTAATGAGTCTTTAACATGAATACCACGGGCTACCTCTGGAAAAAAAGTTATATAATCAGATGGCTTATTTTTTGGAACAATCACGTTGGCAAGATACTTGAGGGTTACATGTCTTCAGCTGGGACTCAAGGATTGAGTTAAACTCAGAGTCAAGAAACCAGGCATTTAGACCAGTCAGCAGACCAGAATCCAGGACAGTGTATGCATGTATGCATGTATGCATGTATGTAGTAGCTTCTAATAAGAAAGAAATATCATATTTAGTGTTGAACCTTTGGTTTCACCTTCAAATCTTTAAACTGCTACAAAACATTAAACGACTGCCATTCTTAAAGTCTTTAACAATGCTGCAACTTACTAATAAAGTAGATCTGCAACAGTAGATAAAAAAAATATATTTGGTGGCTCAATTATTTGAGCATGTCTTTTTAAAACCTGTGTTCTCGTAACTGAGTACGGCCGCTCATCTGCAGCTATAAAAACACTGATGGTGTTTGTTATTAGAGTGTGGATACCCGACTTAGTCTGGTGGGTTCGAAAATGATTTGAGAATGTGTTTGAAATGATATTTGGGTTCCGTAAGGTTGGCTGTTTCTTCCACCGGCTTTCTGCTGCATGTGGCTGTAATCAGGGAAACCAGTTCGATCAGTTCGGATACAAAATAAAGAAAGATGTCGGGTGTAGGTCAGGCTTGGGTTAATTTTCTCTGTGGCGGCTTCGGAAAAGTGTCTGTACAAATCATGTGTATCCTTACGCCCCAATTTTAACGAAATCACTCAAACTTTCTTTCTAGCCTTGATGTTTGATTGGCCTGTTCCTTATTCATTTTATTTTTTCTCTGCTTCCAGGTCAGTACTACTTTTTACTCAAAGACTTAAATAATGAACCGAAGCTGCTGCAGCCGGTACCTTGCACTGTTCACCTGCATGCCAGGCCACTGGAAGCCGGTCATCTTCACCCTGCAGCTCAGTCAACATCGACCTATTCACCACCAACATCCAGCTGAAATGCACCACGATTTGGCATTTCAACTTTTCCTCTGCCAAAACATGAATGGAAGGAAAATGTAAACGGGGGTGATAAATGGACTCTTAGTTTTTTCTTTTCCTGTTCAGTTTGGGGTCAGGTATTTATTTTTAATCATCAGTTCTGTGTGTGCCGTGGATCAAACCTGATTCACAAAATACAAATCTGTCCTTTATGTCATGCTGTAATTGTTTTGATGAGAATAAGTAAAATATATGAGATTTATCCTGTATTGCATTTGTGCATATTTATTCCACTTACAATGGGTTAACTGATTATGATGTTCATTGTTTCCCTGCTCTCAATATCATGTCAAATTACATTTATCGTTTCCACAATGCAGACACATGAGTGGAGCTTAGCTTTGGTCACCAATGATGTCACCGTACCACTGCTTCCTTTTATGTAGAAGTCATATCAAGTTGCTACTGTGAGACCCACGTGATCTCAGCATCAGGAAACTGACATATTTTCATGACATTATGTAACGTGAGCTGTCGACTGCCCAAATTAATAAAGTGAAACCCTCCACTCTGGAGACGCATGCAGCAGAGATAATATAAGATAATCTTCTTTGTGCATGAGCAGAGGACCACCATGTTTCACCTCTTGTTAAATTATGGTTGAACAGTCCATGGAAGACCCCAGGGTGGGTTGTAGGAGGGGAACTATTGGGAGGGGGCATTTAAAAACAAAAACAAAATATTCATAATTTGTCACTGGTGCAATAAAGATTTGTTTAAAAAAAAACACTTATTTAGTCAAAATGAGAATAAATCATAAATTCAGTTTGATGATTCCAGTATATTAGTGTCAATTAGACTTTATCCTGCAGGGGGCAGTAATGCACCTGGGAGCGCGTACACTGCCACATTACACCAGAAGAAGATCGCGCTGCTGTATGTGAGATCATTGTGCGGACTAGCCTTTACGGGGGTGTGGCGGATGGATTTGCGGCGCTCGTTCTGTGACGGGGCCGGCGGAGTGATCCACAGCGGCACAGGTCGCGGAGACAGACAGTGGGATCGATAACAAACGGAACTCGGTGAGAAAATTCATGACCGGGACGAGGAGCACAGAGCTGGCTTCAGATCTGCCGTGAGCCCCCGGTACAGGCGAGGAAAGCGGGACGCAGCGGGACCATGGAGAGGAAAAGGTGGGACTTTTAAAAAGGCGCAGATGTTACGGTGAAAGTTTGCGTGCAGGAAATAGACGCATGCACACACACACACACACGTCCTGTAATGGGGAAACACTCAGCTGCTAATGAACGCGTCCGTCTTATTTATTTACACTACAAGTCAATGTAGCTCAACTTTGGCTGCAGGGAGTTGTAGTTTCACCACACCGGGAAACTTTAAACTGCACTAATTGATATGCTAGCCGCCGGTTACGCTGACGTTATTGACGTTAGCGGCGCTGCTAGCTTGATTAGCTAGCTAAGTTTCATTGTTTACACACGCTTGACTGGCGGTGCGACGGGCCCCGCCACTCTCACCGCAGCTCGGACAGAAACATCCAGGATACAACACGGAGACAAAGAATATGTCGTCCCACGTGTAGCACACTGTTGTGCAATCTGCCCGCAAGTCTCTGAAACATCTATAATTAACAATTTTAAGGGGCAGCGAGTCTGTTTCTCAATTAGCAAACCGCATCAGCTAATGAATCCACCTCAGATCGTCTTATCTGACTCGCCTGAAGAACATCCACTCGAGTGTTTCTACTTATTCTCCACTTTGAAACACTGTGTGGGTTCGTACTAATGTGCTCTGTGACATCTGACTCCTTGTCATTGCGTCTGTAATGGAGGGAAAACCTTCCCCTCCTGATCCCTTTCGGAGATTGTTCACAGTGAGCTGACCGTAGAAAACTTAATCCAATTTGAGCCTGTGAAGAAGTCTCCACAATCAGAATGAACTGAGAAGTGGCCTCAGCTATGAAGAAGGTTAATCTATACCATCGTTTATTATCATTATTGTTATGATTTTGATAAGTCGTTGCCAACTCAAACAGGCAATAAAAGATAAGATAATCCCTGATTGGTCCCACAATAAGGAAATGAGATGCGTTTCAGCAGCAAAGAGCACAGTCAAAAAATAGGCATCGGTAATAAATAAGTAAATATGCAGTATATACACAAGGGAATATAAAGATGGAATTGAAATATATAATGTAAACACAATATTTACAGTGTGACGATGTGCACATCAGCCATTGAATGGCACATACGGAATGAGTGTTTCACAGTAAAACCTGTTAAACCTGATTTTTAGCGCAGTCCCAGAATTGGTTTGTGTGCTCTGTGCTCTACTGGGAGCAGAGATGATTATACAACCTAACAGGTGCAGGTAGGAAAGACCTGCTATACGTCTCCTTTAGACACTTAAGGTTAATTGGTCTGTCAATGAAGGAGCTGCCCAGTGCTGTGACTGGGTGGGATTGGGGACATGGCAACAACATGGGTTGGTAAGACAATTCACAGTGTTACTTTTTAATGTTATTGTTTGGTTATTTAATCGAATAATGGTATGGTTGTGAAGTGTTATGATCCATCCATCATCTACACCACTTATTGTTTGAGGGATGCACGAAATATACAGAGACAAACAAGCATTCACTCTCACATTCACACCTACAGTCCATTTAGAGTCTCCAAACTATCTTAACCCTGACCAGCATGTCTTTGGATGGTGGGAGGAAGCTGGAGTACCTGGAGAAATCCCACAAACACGTGGAGAGACCATGCAAACTTCACAGAGAAAGACACAAACCAAGATTCGAACCAGGACCTTTCTTGCTGCGAATAGTCATGTGATGCTGTTTTTTCTGTTTTTCTTTCTAGTATACCCGTTAAGTGCATTCTCAACAAGCCCCAGTTAGTCCGTGGTCTGAGTGGAAACCTACACCCAGATGTGAATGCCAGCCACTCCCGGGCTGGAAGGTCTCTCCTGACCAAAGTGCAGCGCAGCAGGCACAAGCATCACTACGAAACCAACCATCAAATCAGGGTGAGACTGTGTTTTGTATTATGGAGCATAAATGCCTCAAGTGGAGGGAAAATATACCCTTCAACAGAAATTAAGGTATGAAGGTTATTTTTGTTGCAAACCAACTGAGCACATGTGACAATGGAATTTGTACTTCTGGAGAGGAATTTGTTGGTGTGTGTGTGTGTGTGTGTGTGTGTGTGTGTGTGTGTGTGTGTGTGTGTGTGTGTGTGTGTGTGTGTGTGTGTGTGTGTGTGTGTGTGTGTGTGTGTGTGTGTGTGTGTGTGTGTGTGTGTGTGTGTGTGTGTGTGTGTGTGTGTTTGAAGTCAGATAAAAATGCCTTAGGAGTTGCAAACATGTAGGTTGTCTTTTCTCTCCCACAGATGCAACACAAAAGTTTCACATCAAATTCGTCATTACAAGTCCATAAACCCTGGTTTATGAATCCCAATCTGAGAAACTCCTGTTCTCATGTTTTTTTGGTACAGTTGCTGCAGCAAATATGGTTCAAAACACATTCACACACCTGTAAGCAAGAGTCTGAAGTCGTGGACAAAATGTGCACATCCACAAAAAGTCTGTCAATGAGGGTTTCACACAATATTTCTCGAATACTTTTTTCCTCTTGGATATTCTTCTAGTGCAAACACAAGTCAATATCTACGACCGTTTCAATCTACCACAAAAATTACATGTTCTGCGCTGTAACATTTTACGATAACAATAGTGTCTACAATGTCTTTATATATAAACCACCCCTTAGGCCTCTTCATGTTATTGTTTTACATAATTTAATCACAGTGGTTTTTATTGTGCTTTTTGAAAAAGACCTACAGAATAAGTTCATGTGTTCACACTTGTCATCAACCTGCATCTGGGGTGATCCGAACAGAATTGGAAAATGGGGCTGTACGAAATGACCAAAATCCTGATAGGTCATTTTGTTTCCAGATAACTGAGCATATTGTTACTTGTTGATCAAAAATAAATCAAAAACGTTTTATCCTTTCAACCATGTGAATTGGCTGTTAAGAGTCATTCTGTTCAGAATTAAGAAAATGAGCCACGGACCACAACAATTTGCAGTGGAAAACCCCTGCTGTACTGAGCCGGGTCGGCCAAGGACAAAAAATGTTAAAAGATGACAGAAACATTGTGAAGAAAAATGCAAAACGACAGTCTGACATCACCACCAACCTCCACAGGGCAGGAGGGAAAGTATCACAATCCACCCTCTGAATAAGTCGCTGACAGCAGAAATATAAAGGCCATATCACAAGGTGCAAAACACTCGCCAGCAGTAAAAAAATGGGAAGGCCAAAGAAGTACAGAGATGAGCCGCAAACATTCTGTAACAGAGTTTTATTGACTGGTGAGACAAAGATTAACTTCTAGCAAAGTTTTCAAAAGGCCAAAGTGTGAAGAAAGATGGGATCCAGTCATGATCCAGAACATAGAAGCATGTCTGTGATGAGATTCCTATAGTCACTAGACTTCAACCCAATAGAGCAGCATTTCATGTCCTGAAGAGGAGACTGAATTAAAAGTGCAACCATATCTTACTTACCTTTTGCTCACCTAAAAACAGGGCAGCCTGATAGAAAAGGTGTTTTTTTCCAAAGCTTTTTATCAAGTTGTAAATACTGTACCAATAAATTAAAGCTGAAACTCTGAACTCATGTTACATATTCATCTTTGGATCTTTAAACACAAATCTCCTCGGTGTGCATCAAAACCAAAATAATTGGCCTCGCTGTTCCCATGTGTTTGGGAGGGGGGGGGGGGGGGGGGGGGGAACTGCATCGTTTCTATTTGCAAAGACCAAATTTATTATTGACTCTAAAAGGTTTGAGGAAGCAATGTACTTCTCGTACCTTGTCTGCTGGAAATTACAAAAAGGAGAAATCCGAACAATACAGACCCTGTCTATTCCAGTGCATCCTCAATGCACCTGTACTTAAAAGCTATCCACTCAACTAAGACACTTGTTAATGCCAGGTATGAACACTTTCATTGTACCAAACAACATAATTTTTCCTAAGTTTCCCACGTGCCCTCTGGCAAACAATAGCTAAGATGTCATGAGACTTTGCCACAGGAGATATTCAGTACCATGTACAACTCACGTCATTTTAATATTTCTCTGAAAAGGTTTATTTAATCATGATAAAAAAATTGGTTAAATGATTCATGTTGTCATTTTCCTTACAGCTCAAACCTGATTTAAACACAACACTACCAGTTCGACAGACAGCATCCATCTTCAAACAGCCGGTGACCAAGGTAACAAATCACCCCAACAACAAAGTGAAGACAGACCCGCAGAAAGCTGTGGACCAACCCAAGCAAGTAAGTCTGAGAGCAGTCAACGTGCACATTTCAGTTCTCTCTCAGTAAAAAGTTAAACTGCATGAGAGTTAAAGGAATCAGCTTTACCTGCAAATTGAAATTTGAGTCATTTCCTCAGAGTGGAAAGCCTGGTGATTTGTCAGGACTTTCTTTTTAGTATTGAAGGGTTAATTTGCCCTGAAGCAGATATCTGTATACACTTCACAAAAAAGCATTATTTCAGTTTGGAGAACATTGTGTTAAAAACCTAACAAGGCCCTTTGTTTTCTTGGTTTGCTTCAATCTTCAGCTGTTCTGGGAGAGGAAGCTGAGCGGCTTAAATGCATTTGATATTGCGGAGGAACTGGTGAAAACTATGGATCTTCCCAAAGGTTTACAGGGTGAGAGTAACAGACAACATGACTGCCATGTATAATTCAAAGTAAGAGTTTTCTACAAGCTTAACATGTCCCTCTGCTTTTTTGTTTTACTGTCCTTAGGTGTTGGGCCTGCATGTTCAGATAAAACACTGCTTTCTTCCATCGCCAGCGCGCTGCACACCAGCCCTGCACCCGTCACCGGACAGCTCACTGCTGCGGTGGAGAAAAATCCTGGAGTGTGGCTGAACACATCCCAGCCTCTTTGTAAAGCCTTCGTAGTGACTGATGATGACATCAGGTAAGAGGTTCACATGTGCAACACAGCGGTACCATCATTGATCTATGTCAAGTAGTTGGTACCAGTGGTGCAGGAAGTACGCAAACATTTACTCAAGTACAAATACATAGATAAAAATGTACTCAAAAGTACCACATTATATTTTGTTATGTAAGGTAGAAATATATTTCAACTTTTTTTGTAAGTAAATATGCTTTCAAAATATACTTAAAATATTCAGAATAAAAGTACTTGACAAGTGTGACCCCCATAGTTCACTGTTTAAATGCGCCCCTCATAAATTCTAGATACCAAGTGTCTGCCCAATGTGTGTCTGCCCCAATCCTGAAGCGGCGATCCACCGCTATAAAATAGATTTTGCAGAACATGTTTTGGTAATAACTGACTCGACTTTAATCAAGTACATAGTCTGACTGGCTGTGGAAGATCCACTGTGCTGTTGTTGTCCTGTCTTGCTGCTTTAAATCTGGTTCAGTGTGGTGAGTGTCCCTGCTGTCACTCAAACCAAAACTTAAGGCTTAAATTGCACTGTCTGTGTTTTGCTGGGATGCTATTTAAAACAACCGAGTAAATATTGTGCACAGTGACTAAAAACATGAAATAGCTATACATGCAGTTCTTATGAGGATGTTGTAACGAAATCCTTTTGCACCTCAAGTATTTCCCATGATAGGTTTGTAATTCCTTGCTGCTAAGTTTTATTTATTTATTATTATTTATTTATTACAGGAAGCAGGAGGACATGGTGCAGAGTGTGAGGCGGCGGCTCGAGGAGGCTCTCATGGCCGACATGTTGGCTCATATAGAGGACACCACTGCAGCCGCAGCAGCAGCAGACAAAGTAGAAGAGAAGGTTGAGCAGGTGGACAAGGAGGAATCATAGCCAAGGTACGCTAATGATTAGTGTGTAGCTGCCATCATCTTGTATTTCTCTATCCATTTACAAACTTTGATTATCTTACACTCTAAAAAGCTTAAGTACTCAGCTAAACCTGTAACCTGTCTCTTTCTCATCTCTCCTACAGGCCCGACGTGATGTTTGCTGGTAAACTGGTTTTATTTTCCCACAATTGGCTCCATGAAGATTTTTTTTATAAATGTTTACACGAAGTAGACCCTAAGCAGAAGTTCTGCAAGTCTTGTTAACATACACAAAAATCTGTTTCTTTTCTTCTTTTTTATATTTGACTATGTAACCCTGAAAGGGTACTTTGAGTTTAAATTTTTACCTCTGTATGACAGTTTTGGATGGTGCTCAATGCAGTGTTACACTCAGTTAACAGCTGTTCAAGCTCAAAGTTAAAAACACAAACCTGATGTATGTGAATGAAAAGTGTGTGTGTGTGTGCGTGTTTGTGTGTGTGTGTGTGAGAGAGACACGTATCAGTTCATGTTCAGAACCTCAAGTGTGTTCCTTTTTAACTGTTCAAGAAGAATATGTTGCTCTTATATTTGAACTCTGGCACTGTAGGTAGTGTTGTGTAGGTTGCAGTATGTTTACATGCACGCAGCACTCATGTGGCTGTGAATAATCATATTGAGCTCATTTGATAAAGGTTTTACAGTTCAAAGTGCTGTTATTTCTCCTGATAACCTGTGTTTACATGGTTTTCCAAGTTTAAGTCCGGGGTGGGCCCATTTAATTTTGAGAAAATCCTTCAAGAGGCAAACTCAATGATTGAACGCAAATATCACACTAACCTCTCTGATGACGTCTGATGTCAGATGGTAGTGATCATGCAACTCGCAGCTGGTTTTTTAGGTTCGTGACGGTCAGTCTTGAGCGGAACACAGTCTTTGCAAGGTTCAGCTTTGAAAACGCTGCTCTCAGCCACATGTTGTCACAAACTGAGATGCAAACGTCACTACATGTCTGCTTAGAATTAGGAATTTCCTCAGGACGCACATACAATTTATAAAACTCCTGCAGAAATTGTGGTGGCTTTGAGCTCATTGTTGCTTTGCAGTTTGATCATTTTATGTTATAGGTCGTCAGGCACATCAGCTGGTTCCACATTAAACAGCTTAGCGAATGTGATGTTTGTTTACCTTTCATGTCCTGAAACAATCATCAAACGCCTGAAGGAGTTTTGCAGACTCTCCAGCGTATTCAGATGTCCTAGCAGGCTTTTGTTGTTGCAGAGCAGGAAAGTTCAGTGTTGCCCCCTTTCTAGTTGCAGTTACCACAGCTGTAATTGCCCCACGTTTGAAAGCAAAGAGCTTAGAGGCTGGTGGGGACTTTGGAGCTTGAGGTTGTTGGTAATGTCTGCCATGAAAGCCAGATCACTCTGCCACTTGCTATCACTCAGTTGCATGACAGGTTTTCCCTTCGTCTCCATGAAGTGTTTTACTTTCTCCCTGGCAGTGTTGGCATATTGCCTTGATTCAACCATCGCACATCTCAATGATAAACCAGACCTTTGAACTCTCAGGCTGCCTCATTAGCCTCTTGAACTGGCAGCTGTACGGCCCTCACGTTGTCATAATACCAGTGTGATCCAGGGAATATGACTGATGTGTTTATGTTTGAGACAGTAGCATACATCTAAATCACTTTCATTGATACTAAGATTATTTAATGTTTTGACCAATGCCACGAATTCCCTTCTGCCATGGCTGAGACCTTGTTGCAAATCAAAACCGTATTAAAGTTAATCCCCACCTATCATAGTGCTGTGCATGGCTTGCTAAGACAGCCATTCCTCCCTCACGTCCTAATCAGCAGCGATCCCACGCACAAAAATGTGTTTGTTATGTCTGTTGTTTCATCGCAGGCCAGAGAGAAAAAACTGGGAGTTTCTTGTGCTGTCGTCAAGTGTTTTTTTTTTCTGTTTTTTATATATCTTGTGCCATATCAGTAATCTGTTTTGCAGAAGCTTTTTTCAACAAACTGGCAAACTGGAATACTTTACTTAGCAATTAGCCTGTTCACCACAAAAACTGTCTATATGTCACTTTCTTGTGAACTCTGCTCAAGAGTGTTTACTTTATCCAAGAGCTTTTGTCCTTGCAACTCTTCTAGTTAAACATGTTTCCAGCTGTGATGATGCTCGAGATCAGACTTGTTAAACATTGAGAATTGACCCCACATACTAAACACACCTGCTTGTCTTTTCACTTCAATTTTCTTTCCTTTTTGTCCATTTCTCTTGGAAAGCATCTGCATCTGCTTCTCTTGAGAGTTGCCATGATGCTTGTCAGCAATGATTCGTAATGTGTGTGTCTAGAGGTGTGTCTGGGACCTGACTGGCATACAACCAGAAAGGGCCAGACTGAAGGACACAATATTCTGCTATTATTTTTGTTTTATTGAAAGAAAAAAAAAAATTTGTTCCCTTTTTTAAAATATTTATAAATTGTCTGACGGGCTTATAGGGCTCGGAGGCCGTAGGTCCCCCACCCCTGGTTTAAGCCATGTTATTTGTTCTGACAGAAAAATTGTCAGTATTGTTTTGCCATGTTTGATTTTATTCAGTAAAGGAAAATGTGTGTACCGTAAGAAAATACAAAACAACAAATGCAACGCTCATGTACCTCATAACCTGGTGTACTGTACCTCATTACAAGATTCATTTTTGTCTCTGTATCACTGTGACACTGTTGAATAAATACAGCTGTTTTGTTATTGGTGTGTGGGTCAGTTATTACCTCATCAAAGTAGGTCATGTTTTTGTATGCGTTTGTTTGTTATTCAGCAGGATCATGCAACATCTGCAAAACTGATTTCTGTGAAATTTTGTGGAGGGGTGGGGCATAACACAAGAAAGCATCCATTAAGTTTTTGTGCGAACTAGGTAGTGTATCTATTATTTTAGTTTTTCACTTTCTTTAAATATGTGAGATGGGCCATTTTTCAAAATGTCATTGATTTGTTTATGGGACTGATATTTATGAGTGTGAGCAATTTGGTGCAGATCCAAATAAAAATCTGGATCTAGTGAATTTAAATGTGGATTCATAAGGGGACTGATACACTGGGTGGAGTAATGTGCTTTACTGAGTGACATTCTAGTGGGGGGTTTTCTCCTTTGTTATTACCTTTCATATACTTTGGAGGCTGAGGAAGATGGATTCTCATTTTAGGCCGGAGGGTTGTTTTCTTTAAAGGTCATCATTACATTTTCAAGCCTGTCTGAAAATGATACTCATATAAACTTCTGAAATGAAGGAAAAATAAATCCACAGCCTTCCGACACAGGTAAGATGAGGCAAAACAAGAATGTGTCTTTTTTAATAGTAAATTATTTGTGTCGTCAAAGAGTGATTTTGGCACAAATAAAGAAAGGCATCATTTAACAAGCAAGCATGCACAGGAGGAATAATCACATTGAACAGGGACACAGTGTACACGGAGGGGAAGGCCCTGCTCACCATCCTCAGTCCCAAGAACCAGAGGTGACTGGGCCTTTTCTGTCAGAGCTCCCACTCTGGAACAATCTCTGTCTGACAAACGCCTTCTCCTCTTAAATTGCCTCTTAAAAACACATCTTTATGAGTGTGCTTTTTGAAAATTCTGATCTTTGCAAATATTTTAATTATTTCATGTTATCTTATTTCTACTCTTTTCTCGTCTGAAACATGTTTTATTTCTGTATCCGTGCTGTAATGCTGTGTGATCCATCAAATTGCTTTTAAATTATTTTGTATTGTTTCAGTTTTAAATGAACCACCTTGTAACTGTGTTTTGTAAAGGTGCTATATAACTGCAGTTCATTGTTATCATCGTTACACAACTCTTTGTTGTATCGGCATGCGAGTATAGACATAAACCTCACATATAACTGATATATTTTACTCATGACACTAGAATGGGGGGTGCTTTGGGTTATTTATTTGTAATTCTTACGTTTTGACATGAAATAATTGCCCATCTGTGATATTTTAATTTGTACATAAATGCACACGCACACACTGCATGAGCATCCTCCAGTGCAGGAGCAGCCCAAAACATCTCATTGGAAGCCATGATGAACACACCCAGCCGTGAGCACAATTTATCGGGACCCGCACCAACAGGAGGGGGATCGAACAACCAGCGTCCCGCAGACACAATGGCTGTGACAGTGGCTTTGCGTGGATGCTGCTCTCCTCCTGCTGCATGTGGCCTTTGAACCCATTGTTGTGTCGCGGGTGACGTCAGTGCCGTGTGCGGGAGACGGAGCGGCGTGCGCCTGGCGAGACAAAGGCGGCGGAGCGACCGGGGTCAGGCAGCAGCAGCAGTAGCAGCAGCAACAGCAACAGCGGCAGCGGCGGCGGCAGAAGCAGCAGCAGCAGCAGCGCGGAGCCGAGAATCACTGCTTTATTTTTTAACTAAAAGGTAACTGCTACCCTCCAGCCGCTGTGTCCCTGACGGTGAACCGCACGCGGAGCCAGTGACTGTGCTCGGAGGAAAGGCTTCTCTCTCCAGACAGAAAACAACACAACGGTGCCCTCTTTGCGTTTTTAAACGTTTTTCTCCTACGCCCCCCATTTAGCTAGTTAGCTAGCCCGCTAGCTCCCTAGCGCCGCTGAGCTCCGGTCTCCTCCTCCTGGCTGCTTCTCATCTTTCCCCCCACCGAGAGCTGGACTGCAGCCGAAGACAGGAGCCCGTCGACAAAGGCAAGAGAAAGTAAGTTCGTGTGGTTTCAGTACTTGTTTAATTTAGAAAATTGAGCTCGGCTGCCTTTGAGAAAGAGCCCAAGTTGGACTGACAGCGCGGAGCTAGCAGCTAGCTGCGGTGCTCCCAAACAAAGGGGTCGACAACGTGACTGAGTGCCGACTGTGTGGAGTTAGCCTGCTAGCTTCGGCTGCTGGAGCTAACAACAGCTCGTCTCCTCGTTTTATTTACATGTTGTTAGAAGCAGCGGCTCACACAGCGGCAGCTGCAGTTAGAAACACGAAGGGCTTTCATGTCGGTGTCTCGAGGTAGTTTGTTGACTTGTGTCAAAGCAGGTTCAGCTTTATTCTGGAAACACAAGCAGCCCGGATGGTCTCAGTTGTCAGACAAGAAGCAACAACAGACAAAGCGAGGCGCCCAAATCAACACTACTACAGTCTGCTGGTGTTTATGAATGATCCGCGGCTTCACGCTGCTCACCGCCACCTTGTTATTAACGAGAAACTAAACTCTTAACTTATCATTATTATTATTATTATTATTATTATTATTTTGTTTTTTTTTTCAGGTGGAAAGAGATCACTCCCAACAAACAGGCATCCGTGATCTGATGTGAGATCCACGGAGACACTATGCCTAGCCCTTTATTCCACCCCGAGATTATGGACCACGACGTGGTGATCAGCAGCCAGCACAATGGGGTCGGTCTGCCCCGAGAGACGGACCATGAGTCCCGGGATGAGGATCACCAAGAGGCGCTCCGCTTCGCCCTGGACCAGCTGTCACTCATGGCCCTGGAGAAAGTGGACTGTGGGGGCGGACTGGCCGACTCTCTGGACGGGACCTCGGGTCCCGCTTCGGAGGGCTGCAACGGCGTCGGTGGAGGGGGCTACATGGACCTACAGATGCTGGAGCATCCCGGTGGGTCGCGGGACTCGCCCTCATCCTGCTCCCCATCCCCAGAGTACTACGGCTCGGGCGGGTACCACATGACCGGCTCGCACCCCATGCTCCACGGGGAACAAAGCTCCGTCCTCTGCAGCAGGAAAAGAAGTGTCAACATGACTGAATGTGTGCCTGTGCCCAGCTCCGAGCATGTGGCTGAAATAGTAGGAAGACAAGGTAAGATGAGTGTGTCTTTGTGTTGTTGTTGTGGTGATGATGATACGTTGTGTACGTGTATGTGCAGCTTGTTGAGGCAGCATGCAGCCTGGTGGTTCTTTGTTTGGGTGGCTCCTTGTTTTGGAGGGGGAGGAGGGGGGGATCTGTGAAGTTGAATTAGCCTGCTCTCGCTACCCTGCTCTCCCTGCACTAACAGCATGTGTCTTTAACGCCACCATAACGCGATCACTCCGTTAAAAAGCCAAACCTGCTGTATTTACATGTGCTTTTGAGCGATATCCAGACAATGCGTTGACAAGAGTGTGTGGTTGGGGAGTAGGAGGGAGGGAGGGAGGGGGAGGGGTGGGAGAGGGTCAGACAAAGCGGCAGATTGTCGGGAGTCTGGACATGTCTAGCTGCCTGCACCAAACAAAGGAAACACACCGAGACCTGCTCGTTTAGCCCTCAACACAGCAGAAGGGGCACATTGAGCTCATATTCACAACTCTGTGATACGTGTGTCAGATCTTTGTTGTCTGAGCTGAGCAGATTTAGGCAGAAACACAAACACGGGACTGGGCGGTGTTACGCCCTGCACCCAGTCTGCTGCCGCTGCCGCTCGCCTCCGAGACGCAGCCTTCATTTCTCCCACTTCACGCGTCTCTATTGTTTCTCATCCACACGTGCACCACTCTTTAACCGCGGCCCGGGCTGTGGGGCTGTGGTTTTACCTGTGGCGGCCGCGGCAGCGTTATGGCATTGTTCTCTTTGTTTGAAAAAGCCATGCTTTCTGCTTCCCACAATGACATCACACTCCGAGCGCCCTATTGGTCGCCGGGAACCGAGCGTCCATATTTAAAGAAACAGGAGCACACGGGAGGAGGCGCCGCTGGAGGAGGCGACATGAGTTGACACAAGCAGTGCAGCAGCCATTGAACACTATATATATATTTATTTATTTATATATTTATTTATATATAAGTGCAGACATGCTGCTTTTACTTGCCCCGGTTACAGATCTATAGGGAAATTCCCGTGTTACAGCAGCATTGTTTCAAATATAACAGCAAAACTGCACAAAATGTAAATAACATAAAATATGTTTATGTAATATTCATATGAATTGATTTGCATATATTTGGTATATTTGCAGCAGGAAGTGCACAAAGACATATTTTGAGTGTTGCAGATTGATTTATCTGTAAATACATACATTTGAATATGATTAGTCCTGATATTAAATATGACATCTGCAGGAGTTCCACCTCTCTAGAATTTGTTTTTCTAAACTATGATTTATACACAATGGATTCCACTGCACTGATTCACTATTTGTCCACATTTTCACACAATCACAATTATTTATAGGTGCAGGCAGGTTAAACAATATTCCTTCAATAAACGTTTGGTTTTTGTCTCAGCGGTTTTTTATCGTGGTTTTCATTCAACTTGTCATTTTAAAGGCTGTGGTTTATTGCACTTTTGAACTCTGCTGCTTAGAGTTGAGAAGTCGTTTAATGCCCAGTTTGTTTTAGTGAGGGGAGATTAAATAGAAACTATCACAAACTAAAAATCACAAAAACTGGACCTTGCGACCTCAGTGAAAAGATTTGTTGCAGGGCTCTTGTATCATTCGTTTTAATAAATGGTTGACTGAGTGTTAATAAACACTTTGTTTACACAACATAATGACACACGTGTGGTTATTTGAGTGTTTTTGTGTTTAACTCATAAAACCAATGTCTTTGCTTCTTCTCTCGCCATCTTCCAGGTTGTAAGATCAAGGCCTTGCGTGCCAAAACAAACACCTACATAAAGACTCCAGTGAGGGGCGAGGAACCCGTCTTCATCGTGACAGGACGCAGAGAGGATGTGGAGATGGCCAAACGTGAAATTGTCTCTGCGGCCGAGCATTTCTCTATGATCCGGGCGTCCCGCTGCAAAGCTGGCGCACCCGGAGGGGGAGGCTCTCTTCCTGGACCACCACACCTTCCTGGACAGACCACCATACAGGTACAGAAACCCCTGGGACTTAGTTATCATCCTCCTTTTTTTTTTTTTTTTTGTCTTACTCTTGCCAACTAATAAAGAAATTATTTGATGTTTGTTTTATTATCATCTCTACGAAGTAAAGTTTTAGTTTTTCAGTCATTAAAGTCAGTCCTTCTTTGTGTATCGTTGATCCAGGTGAGGGTGCCCTACAGAGTTGTTGGTTTAGTTGTTGGACCAAAGGGAGCAACTATCAAGCGCATCCAGCAGCAGACTCACACCTACATCGTGACGCCCAGTCGAGAGAAGGACCCCGTGTTCGAGGTGACCGGGATGCCGGAAAACGTGGACCGAGCGAGAGAGGAGATCGAGACCCACATCACCCTGCGAACTGGAACCTTTGTCGACCTGCAGGGAGACAATGACTTCCACTCCAACGGCACCGATGTCAGCCTGGAAGGCCTGGGCTCTCTGAACGGCGGGCTGCCAGCATCTCTGTGGTCCAGGGCTAACAACCACCATTCTGGCCCTCCTCCCCCTACATCCTCCCCTCCTGCCACTGCTCCCATGTCCATGCACCACTCCTCCAGCCGAAAGGTGTCCTCCTCATCCACCTACCAAGCGCACAACGGCGGTATGAACTCGGCGGAAAGCTTCAGCACTGCCCGGAAAGCCAACGAGGGAGGCAGTCCCACTAGCCCTTTTAGCACAGGCTCCAGCAGCACTGGAGGAGGGTTCACGTTCGGGGGTGACTCCACCCCGGGGCTGCCCTCCTCAGATGAACTGGGCTTTGAGTTCAGTGCTGCCAATATCTGGGCTCCTTTTGCAAATGGTGGAACAGGCAATAAGACAGCCGGCTCCTCCCAGCAGCAGCAGCCTCTACGTCGCAACAGCAGCGGGCTCAGTGGCGGCGCCATCACTCCACGATTGTCTCCAACTCTGCCTCAGGACGCAGGTGTGGGCCCTATGGATCACCCTCTGGCCCGTCGTGCACAAAGTGATCCCCTCAGCACTCTCTCCTGGCTCCAGTCAGGCAGCGCAGGAGGCGGCTCCTTCTCTGGAGCATCCAGCTCCAGCTCCGGGGGCTCGTCAACAGGTTACTCCTCCTGCTCGGCCTCCTCCCTGCCCGGCGGCTCCCCAACTGACTCCGAGGGAGGCAGCAGTGGCGTGGGCCTCAGCTCTGGGATCCTGAGTCGACTGAAAGGCGGCTCTGGGGTGGCGGGCCTGGTCGGCGTCGGCCCCGGGGTCAACAGGGACTGCTTCGTGTGTTTTGAGAGCGAGGTGACGGCAGCCCTGGTGCCTTGCGGCCACAACCTGTTCTGCATGGAGTGTGCCGGGCAAATCTGCCAGTCAACTGAGCCGGAGTGCCCTGTCTGCCACACCCCCACCACACAGTGCATCCGCATCTTCTCCTAAGAGATCGGGGATGGGGGGTGTAATAAGAGGGGTGGGGGGCAGGAAGAGGACTGGGGTGGGGCACCAGCTGTGGCGGTGGCGATGGAAGGATTCACACTAAAACCCTTCACACACATGACGGACCATAATAAATACATTAATAGAGATGATGATACTATACGGATGTTGATTTATTACTGATATCTGTCAAGATGAATAATAACAATAATAATAATAATGACTTATTTTAAGAGTGAAGTTACTAGAAACTGGTCTGCAGACATTGGGGCTCAGACAGTCTCTCGGCGGTGAACTTTATGGAAGGAAACTAGTGTCTTATCTCTCTTCAGGCCTTCATTTTGAGCCGGAGCAGCGTGCACCACTGGCCGCCGGTCCGTCTCCACATTTCTTCATCCTGGCTTCTTCAGATCTCTGCCTGCTTTCTCTCTCACAGCCTTTCCTTTTTGACACTTTTGTACTTAACAGATATTTTTCGATGAAGCTGTCACTGAGGCCTGCACTTTTCTACTCCTTATTTTAATGTTCTTGACAAGACGCAAACGGTTGCAACCAACCTCCCCCCACACCACCACCACTCGAATTTCTCCTCCGCTCTCATTCATGCTGTTTGTGACACGAAGCGGCGGGGTGGCTGTTATCCTCTTAAGCTTGGAACTTTGACAAAGGTCGGCATGTAGTCAGGCACCTAGTGGAACAATGTGCCCGAGGGACCTCTTAAGGATGAATTCCTTGTTTCTCGTTGCCACAGAAGAAAAATTAGCCATCAGTGATGCCAAATGAATGCTATAAATAGACGTCTTGTTATTCTAGATCAAACTCAATAACGTGTTGGATGAATTTGGATGAGTCTGCCCCACATTTCAAATGTGGCCGCTGCATCGATTCATATTAATTTTATCCTCTTGAATAAGTCAGAAACGTACCATTAGTGATAATGAAGGCATGTGTCTGAGGTCTGTACGTATGGGCTGCCTGACAATCACTTCACATCTCTCTCTCGCACGTACAAGTGTGAGAGTAACGCCCGCTCATGCTGTTCTTCACCTCTGCATTGTTACCCCCCCCCCCCCAGCTTCACTCTCACTCCTATAGGAAGCCGACGCTCTGATCCATCCACACCGGGACACTTTCCTCTCACATCCTGTCTGTTACACTCAGATCGACTCATTTCGTGTTTTCTACTTGTGTTTGACTCTTGACTGTCGAGTGTGTGGCTTACAGACATGTTTTGAACTCTAGGATCAGATAGGGCTTTTCTGATGTCACACGTGAATGTTTTTGTCCAGGTTAAGGAGAGACGTTCGCTCCTCCCACATGAAACAATAACAAGGGGCTCGATTTGAAGCATTTTTTTTTTTTCATGCACTGTAATCCTCAGCCCCTCAAAAAAAGCAAAATGTTAAAAAAAAAAAACTAAAAAAAAAAAAATAGCCAAAAAGAAACAGCTCTTACTGTTTTTGTTAAGTTTTGGTCTTCCACCCCACTCTCACAGCAAAGCTGTATGGCACTCTCTCAGATGACACACTGTCATGCCCATATAGCGCTGTACTCCTGGCCAAATGTAGTGCACTATATGGTTAGCTGTTTGCGATTTGTCCTGTGTTTCATAGCATTACTGGGTAACTCCTGAGGCGGTCGTGTCCTGTTTTTGTCTTTGTGTTTTTAAAGAGTTTGCAGTAACTGCCTCCTATAGTGTTAATACTGTACGGACAATTTGGGGCGACGTCGCCGCCACGGTACGTTTTTGTGGCCCTTCCGAACATTTCATGGAATCAGCTCATACAATGAGACAAGCCATGACGATTTAATTCAAACGACACACACCTAATTCTTAAGGGCTTCCTCTGACACAAACACACACACACGCAATCACATGTTTCACACAGTAGGAAAAGAATCAACGTATCTTTTATGGCAGCTAGTAGCTAGGTCATCCAGGGCTTCCAGACACTCTGTGTTCAAATCCCAGCAGCTGCAGAATGTTTTGCTTCTTATTCCGCTGTTTTTTCTTTGATTGTCCCTTCACAGTCATCACATTCAGATCCTGTTGAGCACAGGGCAACGCAGTCACAGTGCGTCCTGCTCCCCAGACGTGCTCGCAGATCAGGGCGGGGTTTTTAATATCAAGGGAAAAAGGGTAATCTATACTTGAGTAATAATTGGTGAAAACGGGCAGTAACTGCTGTGCTCTGGTGCTCCAGCCAGCGCGACCTTCAACTTATTTGCTGTCTTGACTGTCTGTGTGCTGCTTTGGTGACGGGGGCAGTGGGAATCTAATAAGCAGCTGTCCTGGTCGAGCGCAGCAGACGATTCATTTAGATTCCACACATGTAGGAACAAATCGGCCCAGGAGCTGAACTGGTCGTCTGCCTGAAGGTTATCCCATGGTGCTTTGGTGCAACTCCCTACTGAAAGCCGCTGACAAACCAATGAACCGCAGTTGATAGCGGGAGAGTTTAAGTTCTCTGAAGAATCTCCCGCAGCGTCCCACCATAGACCCGACAACCCCTGTTTCTCATTCTCGTCGAAACCGGTAACCCATCCCCTCGCCGGGTTCTGATCTCGAGTGTCGAGCCCCGTACCCGTGCACGCTCAGATCAGACCCAGGGCTGCGAATGTGTCTGAGTGACCAGATCAGCTTTGACCGCTGCGTGCGTCTGTTGAGGCCGATCTCAAAGCCCATCTCCAAACTGTCCAAGTCGCCGTGTTAAAGAAATAAAAATGTGTTGTGTTTTTTTGCCAGATAGGTTTATTGAGATTCCTGGTGCTGCACTGGGATGTTTCTGGCCAATGAGAGAATGTTAGGGTTTTAATGTACAGTAGATTAATTGTTTAAAAGAAAAAGGTACCATTTTTTTTTTTTCAGATTGACTGCTGATTTTACTTTTTTAGCCAAATGTTCCCCCTCCCCCATTTCCTTCCTAAAGGTTTGAAAACAGGGTTTCCTGAGGCATGCTAGCCAGTGACCTCTGACCTTTTTTGTGATTAGAGGGGGGATGCAAAGAGAGCTATGCCAGTAAGGGGTGACACACTCCCCTCAAGCCTCCGCTCTCCTATTTTTGCTTTAAGTCTCTTTGTATGCAGAACCAAAATGTAAAACGTCGGCTAACTAGGTTTCAGTCCTGACCTGTGCGTGTGTGCATATGTGTGTGTGTAAATACCCTGAATACAATCATTGGGATCTCGTTTTCAAAGGCAAAATGACTTAATTGAAGATAAGTGTAGTTTCTAAAGAACATGTATCATTATTTGTAAGTTAACCATCTGCATGTCTTCAAGCCACCTGGCATTAGCTAATAATTTTTAAGATTTAAAAGAAAAAAAAACTTTTTATACATTTTATTTTTTACAATTTATTTGCTTACCTAAATATCCCAGACAATAATGTGACCCTTTTTATTACTTCAAATTTATTTTTATTTTCCATTTTTTATTTTCCTTATTTCCTGTGTACTACATATAGGCAATTTATAACAAAATGAGAAAACTATTGAAGAAATTTTAAAATTGAAATATATTTTATTTGAAAGTTTATGGACCTTTTAACCGTGACCCGGGAAAATTGTATAATCATATAATTTGAGCTGACTTGACGGTTATGAGAAATGTATCAAGAGTTTTATTTTTTATGCTTCTTTAATAAAGTCTTGTTTTTGGTTTCATTTTTTACTGTAAAATAAGAAACTTGTAGTTTGTGTCTTTCTTCTTCTTTTTCTGCTGAGTGCGGCAGAGTGGAGCAGCTGCCCTCTTCACCACATGGTGGCAGTAGAGATGCCTGCATCAGAGCCGCAGATCCAACTATGACTAATATGGGTGTGAAATCTGCAGCTCACACATTTCTCTCTTTACAAATATTAAATGATACAAGAGCCTGAATCTAATGTTTGAATAGAAATCCAGGTTTGTCAGCGCAATGCAGAAATGATGCGTCGAAGGAAACTTTACTAAAAATCTATTTGATTAAATTCTCTCATGAAGCCTTTGTATTGGAAGAACTCTGAGTTTTTCTCTGTTCAACATGAAAAATGGATCATAATGATGAGAATAATCTTCCTTGGGTCGTCCTGCACCCGCCACACAATCCTGATAACTAACAAATGTAGATGAAAATGATCTATGGCCTTTTTCACAATATTTTATAAAGAAATATGATTGATGAGATAAATCCACAACAAATTAATTGGCAACAATTGTGATATTTTAAGCACAAGTGACAAATATATAGAGTATAAATATTATAAAATATAAGATTGCATCAATGCAAGAGTTTGCTGTTGTATCTAATTGGTGAGGGATTGAAATCTGTATTTTTGCTATTTTCTGACTTTCTATAGACCTCATGTTTAAATCATACAGAAAAGACCTGGAAGATGAATTGATAATAGACATATTTGTTAGTTAACAGCCCTGAATCAAACTAGGAATCAGTCCTGTTCTGGTTCAAAGCACATCTGTGTTTACTCAACTTGTTTTCTAATGTTTCAATACAAACAACAAACCAAAAAACATGAACACATTCTTGTCGTTTCACAAGCTTCCTCTCTCCTCTGTGGTCTGAGCGTCTCCAACATGTGGTTCGACTTGTCTGAAATGGTGATGTGTGATGGTCCCCCCCCCTCCCCCCCCCCCTCCTCCACAGGGAGGTCAGAGGTCACACAGAACAGACTCAGCGCTCTCTGCAGTGGAAGCCAGTTGTTCCAGCTGCAGGTTTGTGTCAACATAACACACAGCTGTCTCCATGTGAGCGCACACAGCGTCTGCTCAAACACTGCTCTTATTCATGGCTTTTTAATATGTGGATTAAAACCTCTTTTCTTTAAAGGCTCAGATGCTTTAATTTGGTAATAACAGAACAAATACACATTCGTGAACACAAACAATAATCAAAGCAGTCGTTTAGATTGTGACATAAATGTCCTTTTAATAGGAAGCAGATCACAATCAGGCTGCATTCCAGTTCCAATTCATCCTCATTAAAGAACGATCGATAATGATAAGAAACAAATTAGAAACAATCCTCGGTAGAAAATAATTCTCTCATGCGAGTTCTGTGTTCACATTCATATTGGTTACAGGAGACGTATTCACAAGCCTTTTTGAAAAACACAGAAAAAAGAAACAACATTGATGAGTCATCGTTATTACATAGCTCAGGAAATTAAAAAACAAGGAGAAATGTAAAACAAGAGTCAAGTCACATCGAAGAGACACGTGCTGGCACAATAAAGTTTCCCATCATGCAATTGTAAGTTGGTTCTATTCACAGAGTGGGCATCGTTTGGTCTCAACAGAGTTGTGTCGGCGTGCATGCATGCATGTGTGTCATCCGACATGTGCCCTTTTGTGCTTGAGCAGAGATGTGTGTGTGTGTGTGTGTGTGTGTAGTGGTGTCTGTATGCGTAAATACATGAAGCAGGCAACCGACTGAGCCCCGAAGTGGACCTTCAATTTATTTTTTGTTGCTTTTTTGGTCAAGTTTCCTCTTGAGCCCTGGGATTACTTAGTTAACACATGAAGAAGAATGTAACTGCACTGTGTGTCACAAAAGAAGGGGAGGAAGGCTCCTTCTAAAACGCTAGTTCACCCCTCCCCCTCAAGAAACACACACAAACACAAGCATGACTGAAACATGATCCATTGATTTCAGGGAAATTTGGAGGCCTCGATCAAAAGGCATGAGTTGGCGAGTTCCCGACAAGGTCTTGGTTTTAGATTTAGCTGATTAGTTGGTCGTAGAAAGAAAGACGGCTCTGCTGGGGATCAATAACATTCAGAAGATTTGTTTTTGGTAGCATTCAACAGTATTGAGTAAAGACAACATGTGACAGGCCAGCAGTGATGTCTGACAGGAAAAGAAAAAACCTCCTGCAGCGTTTACTCAGTGTTACCGACATCATGAAGTTCCACTTTCTCACGCTGAACCATGAGCCAGACCGTGACTGTGAAACCTTTTTTTTTGGCGAGCGAACGATAAAGGGGTTCATCGAAAGCACATGGCGACACTGATACTTGAACCCCGCCCCTGCTCGGCGGTGACTCCGATGGCTTCTTTCTCTGAGAAACAAACAAACAAACAAACAAACATGAGCCCTGGTTCGTGCAAATTTGGTCCTGCTGAAGGCAAAAATAGCAACAGACACTTTCCTTCTCTCGTATCCAAAATATGTGAGGAAAAGCTTTTCATGAGTCCATAAAGAAAATATATAAGTAAAAAAAAGAAAGAAGAAAAGAATCGTAAGTTTCCCATTCCTTGGATCTGGATATTGCAGTCGGTGCTCCTGTAGTTAAACTGACAGCGCAGACATTTGGGGTATGTAGGGACAGTATATTGCTCACAATCTCCGAGCCCATTTTGCAGGTGTGACAGTCGGCCCACGCGCACACACACTCACACCTTCACACACATGCACACACACACACACTAACAAAAGACACAGCAGTGTTCACACAGGGTTCTTTTAGTGCTAAAAACCACGAGCGTCAGTGGACGTACAAACACACACTATTGCCTTGAAGAGGAGGGTTTGGGTGCGTGTGCAGGCGACCAGGAGGAGAGTGTTCCACAGGGGGATGTGTCCTTTTAGGCTTCAGGTGGATTATTATATTTATTTTTTCAAGTTCCAGTGTCCCTCACGAAAGACTGTGTGTGTCTGTGGCAGAGCAGCCGTCCGCCAACAGAAGCATCGACCTCGGTGCGTAAAGTCACATCCCAGTCCACGGATCCCGTAGCCCTTCCTGGAGGTCATGTGCTCTCCAGGGGTGTGGACGTGTTCGATGCTGGAGTGTTGCCTCGTTTGGTGATGTGAAGCAATTAGAGTTTTTTTCTTTTAAAAAAAGCACACTGTGGCCAAAACCTTTGCTTTTATGGACACATCACACGTGAGGCTCGTCCCCGTTCCACTGTTGGTGTTTCCTCCAGGATCACAAAGTCTCGTCGGGTCTGATCTATAAAAACGTTACGGTACCAGGGTTATGTGCACCATGCTCGCACAGGTCAAATATTGTCCTTTTTTTTTTTTTGTGTGGGAGGGGAGTGGTTGCCATGGTTACAGCAGAGCCAATCACAGTGTCCTGGAGTCAACATGCAGGACTTTAGTACATTACAGGACAGACTGGCAGAGATGTTTCCCCTTTGGACACTGATCTAAGGTCAGTGTTTTCTCTGTTTTGTGATCTTAGATCTGTGCCTCACACATCACGTCACCACACCGTGAGGAAACGAAGCAGATGAAACAATGGGGGAGGGGAGTGGGGGGGAGACAACACAGGCAAGCAGACGGACAGATCGTAGCAGGGCGGGGACGGGCCTCCTGAAGACACAGAAGCAAAGTGCAAAGTGGTCTCTCTCAAACTATTCACACGGTCGTTGTTCTGCGTTGCGTTTTATCACATCGAAATTTACAGCGTATAAAAAGGTGCGATGCGCTGTAGGAAAGAGTGAGTGACAGGTGCTTGCTAATGTGAGGCTAACGTTAAACTGAGAGGTTTGAGTCGAGCTGTTGAAATATTCAAAATGAAATGGGATTTTTTAAAAACCTATTCCTTGGTGTTTGCATTGATACCATTGCTATGTAAATGTTGCATAATGTATGCAGATATATGTACAATAGAGCGTTTTCATGTGTGTGCTTGTGTATTGCACATGGTTGCCTATCTATGTGGGTGTGACTACGACATGTGTGCATAATACTATGTCGCTCAGGTCTCTGCTGTTCTTGTGCACACGCGTGTCCTCGCTCTCTCCTCCTCCTCCCTCAGCTGCGGCCCTCCTCAGCCGAGCGCTGGTCCGACTTGAGCTTCACAAACTCCTTTGCCACGTCGTCGTTGTTGCGCTGAGAGAGGATGCGCAGCACCGTCAGGCCCGTCTCGTCCATGTGGACACGTCTTCCCAGCGGCATCCAGCAGGTGATGCTGCTCTTGCTGGCTATTTCCTTCACCTGCAGCAAGGCCATTCCCACGGTGCGGTCCTCCCTGGCGAAGCAGTAGTCCTTCACACAAACTTGCAGCTCGTAGCTCTCTGGACCCACCTCAGTGCCGAGGGAGCTGAAACAACACAAAATAGAATTACCGCCCTGTGGCTGTTTGTCTCTGCAACCACTGCAGTTTCAGATGACATACATTTTATGCCTAGACTCATATGAGGTAACTGTGACCTTTGAGCACTGAAATCTATTGAACTTAATGTTTGAGTCCAAGTTAAATTGTACTTGTTTCACTCCAAAATACAGGTGGGTTTTTCAAAATGCAGGTAAATCCGCTAAAAAGGAGATTGACTTCTTTCCCATCGTCAGTAGGAGGTTGTTTTCCCCCAGTGCGTCATGTTCAATATCACGACACTCTGAAAAGTGAGGCGCTCTCTCATCTCACTGACTAACCCTAACCCTTTTCCCTAAAGGCAGACTTGCAATATCATATTCAAGAGGCCAAAACACACATTCTGTGAGGCCACTGTGACCTTGATCTTTGACCTCTGACCAACCAAATCTAATTAGCTCATATTTGAGTCCAAGCGAATGCCTGCACCAAATTTGAAGATATTCCCTCAAAGCATTCGTGAGATACTGCGTTCACAAGAATGAGACGGACAGACAACCCAGAAACATAATACAAATAAAAACACTGGTGGATCTGGATCATCTGGTCAAAACTTCTCTGAACTACCTAAATGTGTCTCAAACTGAAGTGAAGCAGGTGGAGTTGGTACTCACTACTGGAAGCTCTCGCTGAACTTTGGAGACCAGCTGTTGTTCTTGGACTTGGTGGCAAATTTCCTCTTCTTGTCACTGAGGTGAGGGCCGATGATGTAAACCTCCACGAAAGGCCTGAAGCCCTGCGCCCTCCACTTCAGGTCATTTGCAGCCACCACTGGAAAACAAGGGCACGTCAGGTCAGGCACAAAGGGAAGGTAGGAGGAGGTGCAGAAGAAGAACAGATACAGATACATAGCTGACAGATGTTAGAACACAGGACCCTGATGAAGTCTGTTCTGTACCTTTGACATTGATCTTGTGTTCTCCATTAGGTTGGGGTAAGATATCCACGTTCATGATCACTTCGCCAACTGAGTCCACTCCAGATGCTGCAGAGACAAACTCAGTGAGGGACTGATCACGTGTGTGTGTGTGTGTGTGTGTGTGTTTGCATTGTGCCCATTTGTCTTTGGCCAAAACCTGGTTTTTTTTGCAGTCTGCAAATAAGTATAGCTGAGATATACAACTTGAAGAGCTGGGATCAGCAGATTGTGAACTATATTTAAACATGCAGAAACCACACACACACACACACACACACACACACACACACACACACACACACACACACACACACACACACACACACACACACACACACACACACACACACACACACACACACACACACACACACACCTTCTCTGTGATAATCAGATGAGCCGCGTTTGGCTGGGTAAAGCAGCTTGTGTGCCCGCTCTTATTCTAAGCAAATGGCAAACTGTAATGTAATAATAGCTGGTTATTCATTCTTGACACTATTGACCCTTGATGAGAGAATCCAAACTGTGACACAAGTTTTTTGGAGTAAAAAGCTCTTGTTTCATTCGCCGGGAAAAACTCTCAGCCTCCACTTGATCTGGGGGACATACAGACTTTACATCGCAGCACTGCTGACACGTACCTTTCTCTGGCGGTGTGTCTTCGTTTGCCGAGTACCTGACCCCTTTCCCTCCGTGGACTGAAGAGACAGAGAGCAGCATTAAAAGATGAAAATACAGTTCTACAGAGTGAGTCATGGATACTGGTTTAAACACCAGGCCAAGTACTGTGTAAACTATTCTTAAGTATTTAAAATGTTCTGTATATAACTAGATATACAGTATATATAAATGCAATGCAGTATTTTTGCTATAACTCAGTGAAGCAATGGATTAAACATTTCTCCCAACACTGTAAGCAAGTTACTCTATTTAATCCCTTAATCCCATTTAATTCCATAAACCGTACTAACAGTGAGAATAAGCACCAGAGCTCTTTGACAGCGCACTTGTGTGAAACTATTTGAACTTGCTCTGTGACTGTGTGTGTGTGTGTGTGTGTGTGTGTGTGTGTGTGTGTGTGTGTGTGTGTGTGTGTGTGTGTGTGTGTGTGTGTGTGTGTGTGTGTGTGTGTGTGTGTGTGTGTGTGTGTGTGTTATTGCAGATTAAAGTTTTACCCTGAGCGTTCTGGGAGAGGACAAACTTCCTGATGAGTTTGTCCGTGGCCTGCGTGTACAGAGACAAGGCGTAGCGCAGAGACTGCAGGTCTGGACTCTTCTCCAAGAACGTTTTCTTCAGGCCCACGCCACCAGCATGAAAGTATTGCTGCGCAAACAGATGTGACAAACGCACACTTATTAGAGTGGAGATGAGGAGAGAGACACACAGAGAAAATCAACATAGCAAATGCTCAAGTTTGACTGGTTTGGAAACTGGTTGGGTAACTCAAACATCTCTGAAGCGGCACTAATGTAAAGCAAACAGCTATGTTGGTGTTACATACAGACAGACTGAAGCTAACAATAATATACTTACACTCTGATGTTTAGAGAGTTAGAATCATTTTTCATTATTACCTTCGCAAGGAGGTTATGTTTTCATCAGTATTGGTTTGTTTGTATTTAGCAGGATTACACAAAAACTCCTGGATGGATTAACGTGAAATTTGTTTGAAGGATGTGGTTCCGGTCGGTGAAGAACATGTTAAATCTTGGTTCGGATGCAGATCAGAGGGTGGATCCAGGATTTTTTCCCCACGTATTTTTAACATTGTGAGATAGGGCGTTTTTCAACATTTTCAATGATTTCTCAGAGAATAATTCATAGATCTTGATGAGAAAAAGCTTCAGGGGACTGATATTTATGAGTGTGTGCAAGTTGGTCCAGATCCAAATAAGAAAAATCCAGATGTAGGGAATTCGAATTTGGTTTCATAAGTTGACTGTTTGGCGGAGGTTGATGGTGTTATGTTGCAATACCTTAATGGTGTCCAGTGCCAGCTCTATAACTGCACACTGTTTAGGAGTCAGAGCTTTGGCCTCCTCTCGCCCCATGTGCTCCTGCAGGATAAATCAAACACAGGATTCAGTCAACACTTCATATTTGTGCTGTTCTGTCACTGTTGCTGCCTTATATTTTCATCACCTTGAGCTTAGAAAGCTGGCCCAGCTCCTTAGCAGCATTGAAGATCATCTGGGTGCCCTGTCGAGGAGAAGACGGACACACAGACGCGTGAGTAAAGTCAAAGTGACATTTAAGAGATCAGGTGGTTTGTAAAGTGGGAGGTGAGTTCAGGAGGTGAGGTGAGAACAAGCAGCTGCAAACACAAGAAATGAGTTTGAGGAGTGAATGGCAAAAGAGTCAAACTACAAACGCTACGCTAAATTTTGTTTTCTCTTCATGTGAACTTGAGTGAAAACTAAATGGAAAATATATTTTGAATGTGTTACGTTGTCACCAGTGCACTGTGCACCTAAAATCAAGTTCTAATGCACTGATAGTGGTGTTACGGCTCCTGTTAAATAAGTGTCATGTCATGCTCACAGAGGCTACACACACACACAGATACACACCAACATAAGCACACTCACACTCACACATACTTACATTAACCTATGAAAAGCAGGAGAGTAGAGAGAATGGGATAATGGCAGGATAGATGAGTTAATGTACAGTAACAATGGAAAGCAGCAATGAAAAGCAATGAAAATCAGAAGGAAAGAAGGAAATAAATAGGAGTGATGTCTTTTTAATACTAGTATCATTACATACCGTCTGATCAGTGAGAGTTGGAAGAACAATAGTTTTTTCCATTGTGTTCATCACCAGTTTCCACAGCTCTTTCAGCACTCTCTTCAGGACGGTCTTTTCACAGATCTTAGCAAACAGCGACAGACTGAAACACAGAAACAGACTCTCACTTACTGATATGAAGACACAACTAAAGCTTATATTTACCTCCATCAAGGAGATTATGTCTTCACCCTTTATCTGTTCGTTTGTTTCTTAGCAAGATTATGCAAAAACAATTTAACCGATTACACCGAATCTTCGCTGAAGGATGAGATATGGGTCAGGAAAGACCCCCATTATATTTTTTAAAAATCTGTCATCTTTAGGGGACTGATATTTATGAGAGTATGAAATCTAGGTCTAGTGAATATAAATGTGGTTTCGTGAGGGGACTGTTGGGCCTTGGGGCAGGTATGAGCGCTAGTGCCATTTGAGTTTCATGAACCTTTTTTGTATTTTTTTAATTCCAGTTCCAGAATAATACTTGAATTGTAATTGTAAAATGTATTTAATTCCCTAAATATTAGATGTAATATTTGGAAAAGCAGAAATTTTCTTAAAATCAGGAAATATCTGATTTAAGAGTTTCCAAGATGAAGAATCTGTCCAAAGATTTGATGGAAACCGTGGAAACACAAGTCTGTTGTTTCTTAAAAAGTGCTGAGGTTCTCACTTGCTGTCCAGGAAGTCCATGATGGGCTGTAGGACGTTGTCGGCCTCCTGAACCACGCTGCCATTGGCTGGTACAGTCTGACCTTTGACTTGAGCCAGGATATCCCCCATTTGCCTCACGTTGTCCTCAATCTGGGGCTGGAAACTGCAACACCACCAACAAACAAACAACATGAAAATCATCCGCTGGAGTTTCCGGTTGCAGCATCGAATTTGTTTTCAGGCAGGAATCAACACACAAACCTGACTGCAAAAATGCGGCTGAGGTCATCCATGACGCTGTTGAGTTTGTTCTGCAGCTCCTTCAGGAAGTCACTGGCCTCCAAGTTGAGCTGGAAGAAGATGGATAGAACTTATACAAGGGTCATGTCATATTAGCAAAATCCCAACGATAACGGTGTGTGTGGAAACTTACATCTTTGCCTCCCATGGCCTCAAACATCTTCTCCAACTGAACCCTGAGCTGCTGGATGTTATTGATGATGATACACGGCTGAGCAGAGAGAGACAAAAATCATTACACACAAACACACACACAGACACAGCATTTTGCTGTAATCAATCAAGGTTAGTCCTCCTAACTTTTTTTATAGCTTCGTAGGCGAAAACACTTGGTGATGCAGGACAGGAGAAGAAGGGGATTTCAGTAATTACTGCTCCTCCGAGGTCTCCTGGTCTCTCTGGGAGTGCAGCCCACTTTCCCCGAGTCTACGCCACATTCAGCTAATTACACGGCCCTAATTCACTCTGAAACACTGCAACCTGGGCACGGCTGTTACACTGAGGAGTGATTTATTGTGCTGAAATTAATCAGCCTGGCCACGTACACCAAACTGGTACAAAGCCTTGATGGAGCAGCTCAAATGAAACTATTCAGTATTATTCACTGCCCTTTATTTTTGTGCCAACACAAATTTGTATCTGCTACCTTGTTAACCAAACATTTCTGTCTATAACATCATAAGGTCTTCTACATTGAAATATCTCAAACGCCTACCACTTTCTCCTTCTTGACATGATTATGGAAGTCTTTCGCTATGATGTCAGCATAAGACAACAGGACATTGCCGATGGTCTAAGAGAGAAAAATAAAAAGAATGTTATCAGAGCATAACACGGCGAGAAATTACATGTAAAATATTTTTAAGCAGTGATAGCTGAGGTAAAAAGTTTTTTGTGAACATTTAGGAGGCCAAAGTCACCTTGGCGAATCTCTTCATGTAGTTCCCAACAATCTGCGGGTCAGGACACTCCAGTTTGCGGATGATTTCAAAGCTTTGATTGAGCTGAGAGAACACGTCCACCACCGAGCAGGAGAACAAAGCATGCTCTGATGTGACCTGGAACTGGAGAACGAGAAGAAAGAACGGGACCAGGGGGAAAAGTATGAGAGGCCGCTTCATGGTGCTGATGTGAACTGACTAACACTGAAATTACCCGGGGGTTCAATTCCCACTGAGGGCGACCCCGTGGGGAAAGTTCACAGTGTTGTTACACATCACAGACAATGACATTAGTCCCTCTTTATCAGCAAAAGATTGTCGGGAAGATTCCTCTGAAAGCCTTTGTGTTAGAGCGATGGAGGTGATCAGGGAGTTATGATGAGGAGCAGTGCTCTCATTAACAGGCCGGCCATTAGCCTAAAAGTGAACAGTGTTCTGGTGTATGACTGGGCCTGTAGACCGCGGTTCCGCTGACACAGGAAAGCAGAAGCTGCCTCGGGCGACATTAATTGGTCCCAAAGGATCCCTGACATATGAGCCAGGAGAATCTTCAGCTGCTTTGTATCGACCTCATTGCTGCATGGATATGTAGGCGTGAGCGTGACGAATTGTGAGACGCTACATGGTGTGTGTGTATGAGTACACATCGACTTGTACTGTAGCATCTGCTCCTCTCTACAGAGAAGTTTTTTCCAGTTGCCTTTGGTATCGAGTCATTATTGATTGCATTGAGACATTCAACCTGCCCCTCAGCCTGGAATGTGCTGAGTCAGGAGAAATGATTTGAACTGCCATAATCTGCATGAGAAATGCATGAATATATTTTTTTTTTTTTGGGGGGGGGGGGCGTGCTGCAGGTAGGTCCCATTTAAGCTTTCAGGTTGTTTTTTATCGCTGCCTCAACAGGATTGAATTGATTAATTTGACTCAAACTTTTGTCTCACATTATTTCCTTTTTCTATTTTCGATGCTTTTAGATCCACATTTTTTGAAATACTTTGTAAGAAAGCTGAAATTGGTTGTTATAGCAGTAGTTTGACATTCTGGGAAATGCATGTATGCCTTTTCCTGCTGAAGCAACAGCAAGCACCCGTTCGTATGCCAGGAAGCATATTTTACAAGTGAAAGGTGAAGATAAAAGCAATTACCCCGTCTTTTTTGTCCCTCTCCAGGGCTCCATGAAGAAAATCTCTGGACACCTCCTCATTTTCATCCAACCACATGATGACAAATGGCTCAAACCAGCTACAGAAGGAAAAAAAGAACGTGCAACGTTAGTCTTTCGAATACTGTGGCAAACGTAGCAGGAAAAGTGTGCATGCTGTATGGACGATACTCACGCTGGATATTCAGGGACGTGCTTCTGGAAAGTGGTCAGCTCCTTGCAGTATTCATTATAGAGCCACTTCACCTTGAAGTGCAAGTTCATATAATCTGCACTTTTACACAGGCGGTTCTTCTCGTGCTCTGAATATCAAAGAGAAAGACAGGATGAGAAAGGTCCCACCTCTCCACTCGTTCTTCAAATGTAGTTTACACATAATAAAACAACATTACTTGAAAACACATTCATGACACAAACTAATGATCCACCCAGGTCTGTGACCTCAACATCCTAACACACACAGACACACACATACAAAACTTACCCTCCATGGCATATTTCATATCTTGTGCAAACATATTCCACATGACCTCAGCGCTAATCTTGCCCACATTCAGTTCCTGGGGAAACCTAGAAGAGGCAGAACTCAGGCTTGAATCAGGCTCTATACCCATTAATGGTAGATTATTATTTAACAAGACAACTCGGTCATTTTGTCCTCTGTATATTTTTAGCTGCTACAGAGAGAAAAATGCATCAGAGAAAATATTAAATTACCAAGACATTGTCCTCATTGTCTCCCAAAAGAACTCAACTGAGTTCAATCAAATTCTCATTATCATACTATTGAATTTACAGTTTTTCAAAAAGCCCTGGGATCCAAATCCAAACACGGCCACGCACCCACGGAAGCTGTAAAGAAAGGACTATACGTACAGGCTGAGGGTACATTGCAGATAAAAATCATACACAGCAATATAATATATTGTTGTCTTTTGTAAACTTTGATGCTTTGTTTGTTACAGTCTGACGTTCTTAGACAAATCTTTATGTTCTTTATACTTTATCTTCTTTATTTCTGAACGGACATGACACAGCTTGGGGCTTCAAAACAAACAAAGAATGTTTGTCTGCCTGTTTGACCTGTTTGTTTTTCTCTTGATGCTCTGACACTCCTCCTCACATTCTATTGCTTGGTATTTTGTGCTTTAGTGTTGTGTGTTTTTAAAGCCCTATATTCTCCTAAACTGGCCTTAAGATCTCCATCACTGTCTTCACATGATACATTAGAAGAAGTAAACTGATGTTGTGAGGAGACACTCACTGATTAAGACAAGGCGTGTAGGAGTTTTTGTCCTCTTCTATGATGGAGACGATGAGAGTGATGAGTTTGGACCAGAAGTCGAGGTTCTTGATGTTGGGCCCCTGCTCATCTGGAGGCACTGCCTTTGACTGGAGACAGAAATAGGTTGAGGATTCACACAGTTTTCTAACAGATGACAGCAAAGTAGAGGTGTTAATAAGTAAGAATACTGCAGTACTTGTGCTTCACACACTCAGACTTACAGGGTCTGTCTGATATTCCCTATTGTAGAGGTCGTGACAGTTGTTGAAGATATACTCGTAGGTGGAGTTGAGACAGGCTTTCACGCAGTCCTTCACCACCTGGCTCGCCCTCGGGGGACTCTGCAGCTCCTGGACCTGAAAGCAAATGTTACACAACATCTGGGTAAATCGAAAACTCCACAAAAAGAGTTTGTCAGAGACACACAGTCTTAGCAGGGGGTCGTCTCTGAGGGAATTTAACCAAAAACTCACTGTGCTGCACGAATTGCAACAACATACATTAACACCCTGAGTTTCTGATAATAGCTTCAGTTTGGATAGGGAAATGTTAAGTTTATTCTCAGCTTGTGCCTGAGGTGACTTTACTTAATTAACTGACTGGTGTCCCATGCTTATCTTAAAGTAACAAGCTGGTGTGAAAAGGCAAAGAAAGAAAAGAAATGAAAAAAGTATTCTTACCTTCATCCTGAAGAATGTGATGCTTGTCAAGAGATCAACAGTAGACTTGAGATCTTGTAGTCTTTCAGGACTGCTGGCAGGGAAGTTATTCTGAAAACACACACACACACACACACACACACAGCAATGATTAGAAAATGCATAAAAAGTTCACCCATGTTTAGATCTCTAGAAAGACAAAGAACGTGAATGTTAGCATTTTCATCTGAGTCAAAACAGAGAAAAGACAGTCTCATACTCATGTTCACACAGAAACAGCATAAACAGATGTGGCCAATATGAGTTGGTTTGCAAACAGCAACCAAGAGACTGTAGAAGTAAGTACAAACAAAATGTTTTTGCATTTGTTAGGGTAGAGAGAAAGTGTCAGTACCCGGTACATGGACAGGTCGATCCTCAGGGAGTTGTGCAGCTGATCCAGCAGTTTGACAAACCTCTCCTTCTAAGAGGAAAATACACAAAAACAGAACAAACCTCTCAGAAACAAGCCGCACCCGACAGACTGTTACATTTGACTACACAAATCTAAGGCGGTAGCTAACAGGATGTTTGGGGGAGAAGGCTGGGCCACTTTAAAGTCATTAATGTCATTTTCTGTCACATTTACGGAGAAGGAACATAATATCAGTATTTATTATTATGTATAATAAAGTATTTCTCAGGGACTCACGCCAAAGTTTGATGCAGCAAATCTGTCCGAGGCAGAAACGTTGTTGGACGACTGGGTGGTGTGGGCGTAGTAAGCGTTGATGTTGGCCAGCAGGGTGCTCATCACAGCGGGCACTCCTGGGCACATGTACTTGGACGATAAGCAGGCAAAGTGGCTGCGGGGTGGAAGTGGAAAAAAGAAGACATACTAATTTACTTCCTCTACTTCACTGTATTAATGAATAAATAAACAGCATCTAGTCATTATCTGTCTAAAATCAAAAAGCTAAAGCTATTTTGGTCGCAAGTAAAACAAAATCAATTACTCTAATTTCTGATTTAATCTCCTCCAATTACTGTTACTCTCAAAATTAAACATTGTGTGATGTTAGAGGGACTGACGTCATGGCCTGGTAGATGGACTCGACTCCGTATCTCATGGCGAACTCGTCCACTATCTCCTGAGCCGTCTCCTCAAAATACACCTTCCAGGCATCATCTCCTTTGGCATCAGGGATTTTTACTACACCGCCGTTCTGCTCCTCAGTGGTGTACTGGAACAGATGCTGAACATGGAGAAAGGGCAGTATAAGTATATTCTTGTGTAGCGGTACCAATTGCAGTTGTGTTAGTATTAGGTTGAAGCAGTTGAAGAACTTAAATGTATTATAAAGAATTTCATATTTGCAAAAGGATCAATTTCAAATGCATCTTTTCAGACAGTTTTTTTGTGATGTAGCACAATGTTGAAAACAAAAGGAAACTGAAAATGTGTTTGAATCCAGCTTGATTCAGATTTTGGCTGTTCAGCCATTTGAACAAAGCTGCCCGCCAAGACTGTTTCTCTGTTCTTTACCAATTTTCTGGTTGTCACTCACAATCCTGCAGGGTAACAGGATTATAATTAAACTGTGAAATAGTCTATAGGCCTTCATGACAGTCTCATATGGATTTCCATATCCCCCTATACACTGGTGAAAAAGGCTCAGTAACCCCAGACAAATTATTAATGATAAAGTCTCAAAGGACAAAGACAGAAGAAGAGAATTTAAAAAAAGACACTAACTGAAACTGAGAGAAATTAACTAGAACTACTGAACTAGAAAGAGAGAGCTGCTCTTGCTTATTTAATGTTTTTTTTCAAGTGTAAATAATCATGAAAATACTTGGAACATTTCATCCAGATCAAATCAGACTGACCTCATGTAGACAGGTGTACTGGACATGGTACGGAGCAACCGTCTCCTCCCCTTTGATTTCCACACTTATGTGCATCCGGATGGCTCCCGACACAGCAGACTTATCTGTTCTCTTGTCTGTCGAAAAAAGAAAAAAACGTATTGCTTAGTTGTCTGAAATATATTTTTATCTAGAGACAAGCACTTCAACAACGCGTTTCTTTTTTGCTATCTCTGTGTGACTGACGGTTTCTCTTATCCACCTCTAACTCTCCATCGCCTTTTTCTCTTATCTTGCAAAACTCACCCAGGTTGTACCAGACATCCATCTCCCCGCTCAGAGTGCGGACTTCAATGATGGTTTGACCCAGGAAGTCATCGCTCTCACGTTTGAACCTCTGTTTCACACGAGACTTGATGTCATCGTCCTCGTCCCACACGCGGACCTTGATGCGGTCGGACGAGTTATGGCACTCGCTAGATGAGGCAGAGACAGAGAATGTTGTCAAAGAGAAGAAGTCAACGTCTGTGCAGAGGAACAAATCCCGATTGTGGACTATATGAGAAAAGGCTAATTTGTAAGTACAGTACGGTATCTTGTGATCCAAATACATAGGTATCAATAACCTTGGGTAACATAATAAAATGGACATAAAATAACACATCATCTTGGGAAACACCGCACTTACAAGTGGAAATTTTCTTCCCAGACAGGGTTGAGGTTGCCATAGATAGTCTTGGTTCTCTTCTTGGTCTTCCCAACTTGAACAGTGACATACGGGTCACTGGAGCCTGTTTTGTCTTTAGCCTGCAAGCCCTGAGCACACACCACTGAGGAAGAGACAGGAGACATTCAAACAAAACCCTGGCAGCTGTCTGACAATGTACAAGTCAGGTCATAATAATCAGATAAATTGTTCTCATCAATAGTTTAACAAAGAAAACAAGACCACTGTTGTAAGACATTATAGTATCTTCATCCGCAACAGAAATTATTGACAGCAAATCAGTTTTATTTATACAGCTCAAAATAACGAATGGGCTGTACAAGCTGTCCCGTATGTCCCTCTCTCCTTAAATCCATAATTCAGATAAGGAATAAACTAACCAGTGATGCTGATCTTTGCCGACCATTTTGAGGTCCCGTCAAGCACGCTCTGCTTGATCTGCTTCATGTGCGTGGCATGTGTGGATTTGTCGAGGGCAAACACTTCCTGTATCTGCTCAAAGATCTCCGGTTTGTTCCTCTCTCTGATCTTCATGCGGTCCTTCAGGACCATGATGATGTTCTGGGTCCGGTCCTCAGCCCCGTGCTTGGAGCTCTTCTCTGCAGCTCCTGATGAGACCGATGAATAAAGTGAGGGATGTAGGAAGAATATGAGGACAGTGTAAAATATATTCAAGGTAACATGGCTCATAGGCACAGGGGCTTATCTCCCGGTTCCTTGCAGTCCATCTATTTAAAGCCGAGCTAAGTTGGCATCACATCAATTTTGAAATACTTTTACATTTCATGGCTGTGGATCAAACCCCAAACCTCCCAATGTTATGGCAGAAACTATATTCACTTAACCCCTGACCTGGTCAGGAAAACATTAGATATTCACAGTGTAGAGGACCAACAGATGATTTGGCACCAAGATTTTAAAAGACTCTTTGAAGAGAGGAGAGTGATGAATTATGCATTGTATAGATTAACTCCAAAATCAGCATGGAATTAGATAAGTCTCCTCTTGTGTGTAGATGCAAAGGCTAGGGCTGGAAGAGAGAGAGGTGAGAGGCAGAGGTATGACAGCACATTACTCAGGAGATAAATTGGAAAGGAAGAGGGAGGAGAATGTGAGAGTGGATAGAGGACAAGAATAATGGGATGTCAATCGGGCAGAAGGATACAGAAGAGGAGCTAAATAGGTTTGGGTCTGTGTGGAGGACTGGGTGTGTGTATACCTCATTCAGAAGAGGTGCACGTGCTTTACAGTGTTTAACTTGTGCATGTGTGCAAAAATGTGCGCATCCTTACTCTGCAGACAGTCGGCATTGAGTAGGTCCTGGCACTTATCGTGGCACTTGACGCCGCACTCGGAGCAGCGCATGCCTTGGCGGGCGATACCCCACAGCAGCCCCTCACATTCATAGCAGTAGGTGGGGGTGGTGGCTGTCCACACCTCAAAGTTATGAGGAGTAGTGGAGGAGATGGGGTAGATCAGAGCCTGTAGAGTCTTTTTATAGACATGGCTCTTCTGCAAAGGTCACAGAGAAAAGAAATGTAAGTTTGATACTGATTAGATGTTGGAAAACCCTGGACAGAGTTCTGAAAAATGAAACAGGGAGGAGGAAACCCACCAACTCTTCATTTCCAAGAGTGGTGGAAGCCATGGCTGATGTGATGCCAGCTTTACGAGAGTTCTGCACCAGAGACTGTGAAAAAGAGGGTGAAGAGAAAGGGTGTTTATCTCGGAATGCTAACTACTATGTGGAAGTCAGATTTATATTTGATTTATGTGAGAGACTCACCATGGCCTGAAGAAACAGGAGGAGAGAGAAAAAAAAGAAACAGATGTGAACATAAGTTAGGAATATCAAGTGAGACTTTTTGTACATTGTGTGCATGTGTATGTGCACATCACTGTGCCATGACAGGTATGCTTTGACCACTAGTGTGAATTGATTAATTAATGTTATTACATTAACACTACACATACAGTATGTGAGCTCTAAATTCATATGCAAATCAAATACAGACCAAATCAACATGGTTAGCCTGCGAGAAAAAAGGTAAGAGAAAGATCAGGTTCAGATGTTTTTTAAGAAAATGTAACAACAATGCACAAGAGGCAGAAAAATAGTAAAACTTTCAGAGAAACAAATAATGTCTGCAACAAAATTGATTTCAGGGAACCCCACAAGACAAGTGCATATTGTGTGTGTGTGTGTTTCTCACCAGATCTCTGACAAGAGGAATGGCTTTCCTTTTGCGAAGGTCAGGCATGCTGTCAATGCTGTAGAGTGCACCTCCCATTCTGAATAAGAAAAGTAAGGCATTATATAATCATCAGTATTTACAGTTGGTCAAATAATTAATCAAATCCTTTATTATTCATCACAATTTCTTGCCATGAAATCGGATTTTGTTACCATAAATCTGATGCATTTCCCTCAGTCATTGTTTCTAATGCGACTCCAGTCAAGGACTTCTCAAGGACTTCACTGGAAAGTTTAATTACACTGACTGCCTCATCTCAAATAGTGGGAATGACTCCATACACCTGGGTTTAATTGCTGGGTTTCTATTTGGCAAACTTAGCCCTTCTTCAGTATGCAGCCCCAGTTCCACTCCGAGGTCTGCCTCATCTACAAATGACCTGCCAGCTAAGTCAGGACAGCCTTCTGCAGTTCAATACTCACTGGCTGAGTGCCAGTGAATGAGAAAGGAGGATTCCCAGACTAAAGAAAGGGCATTTTCAATCTTAAGGAACGCTGGCAGGATTCCACGATGAGCTGAGGAGGATTTTTATGGAGTTTAACCTCTATAGTTATTGTAATAACTTGACACTGTGTGATGTATTGTGTGTTACAGGAAGAATTGGCAGTGGACACTCACCCTCCTTTACCGAACCACAGTGAGTTGGAAGTCTCTCCTCGAGCCTGAGAGAAGAAGCAGAAGTGATCTCAGTAAAAGAAACCTACTAACTTAAGTTTTTAGTTTTTCTAGTTTTCATTTTCTAGTCTTCGTATGCAATATGAATAAAGCTGAATAGCTAGACCAAAAGTGATCTGCTTATGAAACTGCTTTACCAGACTCCTCACATCTAAAATCCTGCCCCATGTATGTCCTGTCCTATCAAACTGGATGACAGCTCTTTGAAGATACAAGAGAAAAGATACAATTGTTGTAAATATGAATGTATAGAGTGAATGTGCCTGTTTGAAGACAGTAGGGAGTAAAACAAGACATCTGCTACGGTCACCGTCTGCTTCCCACTTCCTCCCACCTGTCTCCAGCCCTTGCTCCCTTCTGCCAGGCCATGTTTTCCCCTTCATTTCCCCGGACCTGCCGTTCTTCAGCCGCCCACCAGATGTCCCCAGACTTTGTTTTGTGGTCTCATCCACCTGCTCACCTGTCTCACAGTTGTGCTTCCCTGTGTACCCGTGACCTCTCTCAACTCCTGCGTGTTATTTCATCACCCCAGTCTGTAACCTTCACCTTGTCACCAGTTCCTTTTCAGTTAATCTGCTTCCGTTCCCTTTGTGTATTCTACCAGGGTTTTGTTACCTTCCTGTCTCATGACTCACATCTGTCTGCCCCTTTTATTAAACATCAAAATTAGCATCACTGCGTCAGCCTGTCTGTGATTATGTCTTCACTGCCTGTGCTGTTATCAGTGTACTGTGATGATACCATGCATTTCCTTCTTTCTCTCAAGCAACCAGGTCAGGTTGTACCTACCTCTCAACATGCTCCAATGATGGCCGAGCAAAGTGCATGCGAGTGTCGCTATGGCAATGACATGAAACTAGAAAGAAAACAAAGTGGGTTGCCACAAACAAACAAAAAAGGACAAACAAAAGGAAGCCAAGTGCACAAAAATGAAACGTGACATACATCAACATAAACATTGAAGCAAGTGATTAATCATCTGCACAACTGAATTCAAAGGTAATGAATAGCAACATAATTTATGAACAAAATATGCAAGTGAAAACTGACCAAGCAAAACTAAACGTATACAACTCAATCAAACAGTACTTTTGTCAAGCAATGGCGTGGTGCTGCAAAAATAAAATAAAATGTCTGCTGTCTGTCAAGTGTTTTTATTTCAAGAAAACCAAAAGGGATCAATTATAGAAGATGAAACACATTAAGACTGCTTCCTGGTGTCTAGCAAAAAAAGAAACCTTATCAAAATAGAACTCAAGAACTTCCTGTATGTACCCTGTCTTTGCACATGAATAATGCACCACAGATACATATTTCAAAGACTTGGTACAGACTTTTAGAGGCTCTTGAACTCAGAGATATCTTTTAGATTACTGGGTAGAGCTTAATCAGGGGGCGCACAACTCAAGAAGTGGACTAGACTGTTGTGGACTGAAGTTTGGAGTGAGTGAAACTTTGATAAACCTATGACCTTACCTCCCGCAGCTGCTGTAAGACCTTGTTGTAAAGCCTGAGCCAGTTCTCTTTGGCTCTGACTGCTGGATCGACTGGCTCTTTGGGCTCTTCTATAACTGGAGGGCTAAAAGAAAACAACACTTGTTTTAGATTTTTATCAAAAATGTCTGACACCCTTCTGGGATTCGTGATAACTGCATTGTTTGTCTTCTCATTCCCTTTAATCCCCATCTCCTACCTCTCAGGTGGTATCTCTTCCAACTCTCCTGGCGTCGGGGGTCTGCTCTCTTCAAACTGCTCCTCCTCCTCCTCCTCCATGGGGAGCATCTCCTCCGGCTGGGCTGGGGGGGTCCTTTCCTCACTCTCCAAAATCATTTCCTCCTCTAGCCACAGTTCTTCCTCAAGCTGGGGAGCCTGGTCCTCGTGGGCAGCCGACTGTGTGGTGGCAGGATCACTGAATTGGGATTGGGGCTCTGCAGATGCTGGGATCTGTTTGGATGAGGGACCCGTGGCGGTGGAGGGGTGCTGAGAGGCTGAGTTAGTCACGGTGGACAGGTGGGATGGAGGGACAGAGTTGGCTGCAACAGACTGGTGCTGTTGCGATACGGCAGAGGCTGGAGGTTGAGACTGGGCGGGTTGGGCGGTGGGAACCGAGGAGAGGAAAGTAGAGGCCAAGCCTGTGACTGCAGCTGTAAGAGGTTTGGCCATTGAAAAGAAGGAAGTAGCTGATGGGGCTGGCTGTGGCTGTGCTTGGGGCTGTTTAGGTGGTTGGGCTGTTGGTTGAGCAGATTGGGGCTGTGCTGCTGCGGCCACGCCAGGAGGATGAGCCTGGTTGGATGTTTGGTTAGAGGGCTTAGTAGCAGGCTGCTGTTGGTGGAGGGACGGCTGTTTTTCTAGAGGAGGTCTGGAGTTAGGAACATCGAGAGTTGGAGGGACAGTTGACGTTGGCGTGGGAGTGAAAGGAGGCTCCATGTCCTCACTGAGAGTCCCTTCCAAGTTGTACAAATCCTCATCATCATACAACATCTCCTCATCCTCATAGAGGCCATCCTCTTCTCCCTCATACAGTCCGCCATCCTCCTCCTCGTACAGAGCCACCTCCTCTCCTCCGTCTTTGCTGTAACCACCCTCATCGCTGTACGCCCCCTGAGTCTCATCAGGGTCCCAGTCAGGAGAGCCTTTGCTGCAGCTGACTGAGGAATGGCAGGAGTGGTACGAGTCGTTCTCGTCGTAAGGGTCCCTCTCTCCATACTCAACGACATAATCCTCCTCGCTCAGCTGACTGCTGCACCGACTCAACTCTGCAGACGATGCATAGCTCCCCGTGGGGCTGCAAGAGAAGAGAAGAGAAGAGAAGAGAAGAGAAGAGAAGAGAAGAGAGTCACTCAACCACGTTATTATTGCCATGTTATATGTGAACTAATTAACATGTACACATATGTCAAATAAATGGTTTACCATACCTTTATGAAACATAATCTTACACAGCACTCATTACAACATAGCCTGTACACTGTGTACTCTACTAGACACTTTTCTACATGTCTTGAGGTAACCAGGAATAAAGCTAATGGCTAATCAATGTAAAGCACAGGGGATACAAGTGTAGCAGACTAGGAGCAAGAAATAGAGCAGAACAGGAAGGTGACAGATCTCCAGAAAGCTGACAAAAGAAAAAGGAACACACTCAGATAGGCATCGCAGAGGAAAAAAGTATTTATATTCTTTGATGAATGAGACTTTAAAAAAAAGAAAATTGGCACAGAGAGAAGGGAGGATGGATGGTGGAGAGGGTCGAGAGAGGAGAGCGTGGACAGGAAGGGAGGGAGGGAGCACGGATATAAAATAGAGGGAGAGAAGGCAGGGAAGAAATAATGAGTAGAGAGAGCTAAGAGGGGGTGAAGAAGGATGGACTGGGGGGAAGTTGCCCTGTCCGATAAACATACACAAGCAGCTATAATCTTAAGTATTGACCATTAGGTTGCTGGTTGAATAATTGATGAAGAAGGAATTTCATTCTTTGTGTGTGAGAAATGTGTAAGTGAAGGCCCAGAAATTCTACAATTGTACACAGATCTGAAGAAGGAGAGGTTTGGTAGGGACGGCCGAGTTGGAGGTTTTCTTTTTTTTTTGTCCAAACCCGACCTGAACCTATTTTTTATTTTTTTGTGAAAAATCCAGTAGAGCCAACGTGATCAAACCTGACCTGAATATAATTTCAAAAGTTTTGTCCGAACCAAGTCTCCACACCTTAGTATGGTGGAACAAGTGAGGGGCTCACATATGCACACTTGGCAGAATTTCACTGAGTGTATTCATTATGGGCCTTTTTCAAAGAAGATATTTTTTTCAATTTAACAGTAGGAAAAGCAAAGGTGGAAATAATAAAGCTGCTTCAGTTTATGGGTCCCTTTCAGGTTCTGTTCAGGGACATAGACATTATCCATGTGCTTGTCCTTATATGGCAAGTCAAAATGTCATCCGTGAAAAGGGCCTTCAGCTAAGTCAAACCTGATCCACTAGTACTAAAACACAAAGTCTTGTTTTAACTTTGTTTCTAACCTAAAATAAGCTTTTTCTCAATTTATCACCAAACAAATTGTCCTTAAAGCCCACTGGCTATCATTAGCCACCATGAGCTACTACTAAGTGTTTTGAATTTTGCTGTGTTTCATTTTAACATGTGTGCATTTAAGTTCTTAATTTGTAAAAGCAAGATTGTCTTATTTCTTCTTTCATAAATTACATAGTCTGGCATTCAAATATTTATCAAGCAGAAATATATAAGCTCGAACCAAACCAAGCTCAAATGTGAGACGCTGTTGTGTTACTGCTTCAAATAATCGTGAACTGAATCAGAATTTAACCATTAGCTGAACAAAACAAACTATCTGATACCACCTCGGGTTCTGGGAAATTTAAATCAGCATTCTTCACAATTTTCTGACGTTTCTTGGACCAAATGATTAATTGATTAATTATTGACAGATTAATTGACAATGAGTGATGACTTCCAGAAGCCGTCACACACCTGACAGTCCTCTGATTGTTGAAGTCGGGGTCCTGGCTGTTGCCCGAGTGTGGGTAAGAGGGGCTTCTGGAACTGCGGTGCTGGTGGCTGATGGGATATTGGTGGACAGAGGCGTTGGGCTGAGATGTGCTATAGTAGGGAGGGGGGATGCTGTTACTGGTTTCACTGCGATAGTCACTGTCCCTGTCGTCCACAGCACTGTCTGGATCCTCATCTACACAAAGGCACATAGAGTCATAATATTAGAAAAGATTAATAGCTTTTTTACTGTATGTTGTTTCCATAGAGTTAAGCAACGCGAGACGGGAGGAAGTTCAAGATTTTAACAAAATAACAGCAAGAGAAAGAGGAACAAATAGGAGAGTGGTGATCCCAGTCGACATTGTCATGTGGTGCAGAGATAAGCGACTGTAATCAGCACTGAACCAATCTTGTAGTACTATGGTAATTAAAGATAACATAGATGAGGTGGCAGTGTGCCACTGCTGAAAACCATATAGGTCATTCAGAGTGCAGCCACAGATGGAGCACATGATGGAAATCATCAGGGACTTCCTTCTCTTTCCATCACCATAACCGACCATAAATCCGTTCTGCACACTAAGGAGATGCTTCAGTTTTCTGTGGTGCCCATAGATCAGAGCTTAACACCCCATAGGGAAGTGATGAGAGACTTTAACACTGCTGAATCAGTCGAAAGCGAAACCACCATCTATCAATCATTCATCATTATCCATCACCGTTTCTCCCACTTTGAGGAGGGAGGGGCAGGGGCGCTTGGTGCCATGCTTACACCTTCATCTCCATCTGTCTGGGCGTGTAAACACTAATTACAGGCATCGAACTTTGTTTCTCTCGTCACCCATGTCCCTGCATGCCTCGCTCACTCCCTGCATCCCTCTCTGTCTCACTCACTGCACTGGCTCGCCATCTATCACTACACCCCTGCTCTTTCTTTCCTTTTCCTTTTTTCTTTTGAGTGAACAGAGATGAGATAAATCGCTGCAGTGGTGTGGGTGAGGCGCTTATATAAGACCATCTGTTCATCACAGCATGAGAGAGAGAGATAGACAGGGAGGGAGACAGGCAGATTGAGAGAGATAGAGAAGGAGACAGACAGGAAGGGAGAGAGAGAGACATAGACAAGGAAGGAGGGAGGGGGAGGGGAGAGAGAGAGAGAGAGAGAGAGAGAGAGAGAGAGAGAGAGAGAGAGAGAGAGAGAGAGAGATACATGGAAGGCTTTTTTTTCCATTGATGCATATGTTGGTATTTTTCATGTACTATAGGTTTCTGTGAGCAGTATGGACAGTGCAGTCCATAAGTATTTGGACAGTGACACATTTTTCCCTTATAGTGTCTCTGTACTGCAGCATATTGGATTAAAAATGAAGGAACCATTGGTCTTAAAGGATCAGTTCACTCATCAGAATACTCCACAAACCTCAGTCTTTCATTGCAACTATCTTCTACCAAAGCCACTGAAAGCTGCCGTCATTGCAGTTTGTTAATTATCAAGAGTAACAAGGACACAAAGATCTGGTAACGTTACATTTTTAAATGCAATTTTTAATGCTGATGTGAGCTCCACAAATTAGCTTCATTTTTTTTGCAGGGACAGTAGAAATACCAGTGAATGATGAACCTTGGCAAATAAAACTTATCTGCATGGCTAGATTACACTAGGGGGAAGTTAGTTAGTTCTTACTTTGTTGTTCTCCCCATAGATTCCAGTTACCTGCAATGAAAGGGGGGAGGGGGTGTCAGTCTGGATTTGAACTGATGTCTAAATATAAACATTCATTTTTCTTTATTAATGCTTCAATGGAGCCGGCGAATGATAAGAAAGCACAGGAGTGCTTTCCACCTGCCCCACACCGCTGGCTCAGCAAGCACAGCAGACAGGGCCAGCGACACAGAAGCATCCTGGAGCAGCTCGCCTCCAGACATCTGATACTGCTATTGATCCCTTACAGTGCAACGATCCAGGCCCCTTTTTTCCCCTCGAACACAAAACAACCCATGTGTGGTTACACACATAATGCACACGCTGAGCTTAAGTAATCTAATTATAACTCAACAGCTACACGCATAATTCTCTTGTTCAGCACAAACAAACGATTGGTTTAGGCAAATATTGATCGGTCACTTACAGCACTGGGTGCTTGGTACACGGAGAGGGCGTTCCTGATCCTCTTGGTATGAATACTAGAGAAATTAAAAATGCACATTAATGAAAAATGCTCAGCTGGTGACAGAGAAAGAGAGAAAGGTCTTTAACTATATACAAGGTTTGGGTGTAGAGAAAGGCAAATGTATAGTTAGATTCCTTCTCTTAATCCACATATGAATCCTCTAGGTATGTTCCTAAAATGTGAGGCTATGCTGGGGTATTAAATCAAACAGGGTGACAGCTTACATCTTGGTCCCGCATGGCATTGAGCTGCTCCAGTTTTTTGGCCCAGTACCTTGCCTCATCCTCTGGGATATCTGAAAACCACAAGCCACACAAACAAAATTAGGTACAAAAAAACTCTTAAAAAAGAACAAAAACTCTAAAAATAGTTACTCCTGAAACAGCGTTTTGTCCTATTTAATAAATGAAATCCATGTGATGACAAATTAAAGTAAAACAACCTATTTTTAAGAACATTGTGACATTGAAAATTTGACTTTTAACTTGTAGCCCAAAAGCCAAACCCTCTTTAAATAGACAAAGTTCACGAATGGGGGAGTCAGGTGTAGGATATTGACTAGAGGAAGAGGAAACAGTATGAAAATGACACCTAATCAATGCTAAGAGCTTGATCACTGAGAAAGAAAGGACACAATCACTCCTCTCTTCTGACACTGATGCAAACACAAACAGCCTTGAGCACATTCCGCTGTAAAGTAGTTCAGCTTAATTAATCAGTCAGAAATTATTGGTGTTCATTTATCACTGTATGCTGTGAAAATACGCAGACATATATAATGTATTCATGAGACTCTCCCCTTTCCTCGAGGGTTGACGATTTCCTATACCTTGATATTCTCATTTCTTCCCCCTACTCAGGATTCCTGATTTTTATTTACGTATAGATTTTCTCACCGAGAGGCAGCTCGAAGCGTGTGTCGAGTAGCACCAGGTGGAGAGTGGGATCTTTGGTGCCACAGATCTCATTATCAGACATGATGACCTGAGAGTCCAGTGTGAGCCACTCCCCTGGACCTTCCTGTGCACAGACAGACATGCAGATGACACACAAATAGCAAGTGCGACCAGAAACTCTGCCGTAATCCCCTGAAGTGTGACTGAGAACAGAGTGTTCAGCTACAGCCTTTCTCAAGTGGTGGTGGTTAGTAGCAAACCTCATTTGACTGTCGGATGCTACGGAGGGGAATCCACACAGTGCCGACCATGGTGTCCCAGATTAACCCTTTGTTCCACACCTCTACTGTCAGACCCAGGTCGAGGCGGCTAATTTCACTACGAAGGGAAAGAAAGAGAGAAAAGTTAACTTACATGAAGGAAAATAACTAACTTAACTGCAAGCACATTTTGAGTTGTTTGTATTCACTTGACTATTTCCATACTTTATACTTTATAGCACCACAGTTCAGACTCAAATCGTTTACCTGAGAGCTACAGTCAATTTACAAATTAATAATTTACATAAGAGAATATAAAATACAGTCCATCATCAATGAGTGGCACCTTCACTTATTGGCTCTTGACCCTTTTACAAAACAGTAGTGTCTATTTGTCATCTGCTGTCACATTTCAGGTGGCTTTGCGTTACTAGCAGCTATGTGATTCCATTAAAAGATGTAAAATTATCAAATAATGTAACATATGCCGTAAGGCCTTCTATAACAGCTTCTTCTTTTAAAGTCAGATTAAAAATAATCTTTTAATTAGCATGTGGTTAACGTGAACCTCTCTACTTTATTTAATGCTGAATAAAAAAAATGTTCACTTTCCTTTTTAATGACTGTATTATACTTTTAATCTTCCCCATTTTTACTATAAATCAATATTTATCTACTTTATCTTAATTTTTCACTTACTAATTAATTATTATTAATACATATACATATATACACATATTGAAATATATATATATATATATATATATATATATATATATATATATATATATATATATATATATATATATATATATATCGTTGAGTCTATGCTTGTCATATTAAATGTGCCATATAAAATAACTTGACTAATACACAAAAAGTCCTTCACAGGGCCCATTTTTTTAATACAAATTGTCTTTTGATGATATTCTGCTGATAGTACCTATATTTGTAAATACATGGTCCTTTTGCATTGTGATCAAGTATTTAAGCACTGTTGCACTGGTACTTCTATGTAAAGGATCTAAATACTTCCTTCACCACTGTTCCACTCTGTTTAAAGAGAACTGCTTAACACACACAGGCCCTCATCCACACATAAGATGCACAGTAATTACTTGTGGGCGCACACCTCTGTGGTTGCAATCCTCAGAGAATCTTACATAGAACATTATAAAGACAACAGGAAGGGAGAGGAGGAGAGAGAGAGAGAGAGAGACAGAGAGGGAGAGAGAGATGAATGACGGGAGGGATGAGTGTGAGGATGGCTGTGGAGGAGGTGATAGTATCGCATGCCTGGAGCAACAATGTGGGAACTTTAATTAAGAAATAGGGGGACTGGATTTCCCGTCTCAGTGGTGACTCCTTTTAAGAAGTGCCTGTTTGATTCATGGTTGTGACTGAGGGGGCACAGTCATTCAAAGGCATTTTGAAGGAGGGGATGAGGCTTTCTCTGCAGCCCAAACATTACATAACCCAGCTTCACTGATGCAACCCCAGCACAACGTTCAACGCCTCCGAACATCATACAAATGCACAGGACTGCATTGTCAATACCACACTGTATCGCTCTGCATGTCAAACACCCACTGTTGAGTAATTATTTAAAGATTCCACTGAAACACAAGCTCAGACTAAGTCATATGAAAGTGGGAAAAGCTGCTTATGAGGCCTGGAGAGCAGAAATATGAGGAGAGGGGAAGGAGAATATGGGGTAGAAAGTGAGGTTGAAATGGGGAGAGGAGGAGGATGAGGAAGAGGAGGGGCTGAGCAAATAAAGATCAAGAAGCTGTGTTTAGAGGAAGTGACAGAGGAGGGAGAAAAAGAGGGGCTGGAAGGTATCCAAGGTGGAGAGGGAGGATGAGAGGAGCAGAAGTGCTGAGGGAGAGCAGATGAAAAAGGTGCAGGACGGGGTGCAGATGCAGAGAGGAAGAGCTATGAGAAACAATACAGGGATAAAGGGCACTTGGGACGGAGGAGTAAAAAAGAGGGGAGGGAGGAAGGAAGGTTGATCGAAAGCAAGCGAGAGGAAAAAAACACAAAAGCACTCAAGCAGCTGAAATGGAGGAAGAGATGAGAGGATGAAAAGGGAACACATAGGAAAGAGGAAGGGAGAGGGAGGTAGATAAAGACAAGAGATAGATTTGATGATGAAGGACTCACAACATGAAGTCTTGCTCCCAACTGGGCAAGTCGCCCCTGACAGCAATGGTTGTGCTCTTCACATTTTGTACCTTCAGAGTCACGTACGTGTTGAACTTCTCTGTTAAGGAAAGAAGGATGAAGAAATGGATGAAACACCTGTGAGTTCGAAAAACAACAATAACCTCAGCGTCAGTTCATGCAGAAATAGTCTTCTATCCATTATCCACCTGCCCATTCCTTTATTTCCATTTATAGCTGAACCATGTAACATGTACTCTGTCTCCTTAAAGATTTATGTCACATAACAGCGAGTGCTCTCCCCCTGAGGGATCTACCGCTTTCCATTTCCAGGTTTCCAGGTCTTACCTTGGGGTCCATCCAGTTTGGCTTTCTTCACTGTGGACACACAGAGAGAGACAAAGTCACACACAGGAGCACCATCTGTTTTTTATCTCTGAAGGCTCCTCTATTTTTGCTCTTACACAGAGAACAGGCAACAAAACAGTATAAGAAGTATAAATCACCGTGAATTTGAATATGCTACATGAAACTCTACAGTATATGCAGAAAGGGAATTTCAGCACATTTGAGACATATTTTCCTGTCTCTGCACTGACAGTACAAATTCACATTCTGCACGAGTGTGGACTCAGGAAACTAAAAGTGCAACTATGCAGATTTGGACTAAGTGCTCAGGTCCAGAGCAAAACCCAGAAACACACAGTGCTGGAAAAACACGAGCATCCTTCCTGCTGTGCTTCATCAGTATGAGACAAAGAAACAGAAAAACACGGTACAGTTCAACTACAGTACATGCAATTAAAAGGCTACAGTATATTTCAGAATTAACAGATAACTGCTGTATTTTATAATTTTTGTCAGCAGGAATTATAATTGTAGGTGGGTGTGGGTATTTAATTATTTAGGATTTGCTAAATAGTTCCACATATAACTTCGCAGATGTCTTTGCTGTATAAGCATTCAAAGGGGAAGGTGTTGGAGGATTTTTCAGTGTACAGTTAAAGCCCAGATTCTCTCTGCAGCACCTTTTTACCAGCTTTGACGTAACTCACACATACATCTTTAATGCTCTACAATCTGTTGCTGTCCACCACACACACACACACACACACACACACACACACACACACACACACACACACACACACACACACACACACACACACACACACACACACACACACACACACACACACACACTCCAGCAGATCTCTACACCACGCTGCAGATGTGCACACACCGTGAACACACTCCTGTATCAGTGAATGCAAAACGTAAGCTTAACGTGTTATGTTACCAAACCTTTACCTTCAACCCCTCTGAGAAATTCGATATGAACGGCAATTCATGACTTATCCCAAAATACTCTCCTCATTGTAATCCGTTGCCATAGTAACCGACACTAAAATGAAAAGTTGATGAAAAATAACTCTGAGTCAGTAAGCACTTTTTTTTCCGACTCTCACTTCTTTTACTTCATATTTCTTTCATGCAACACGCACACTCAGGCTACCTCGGCAGCTTAAGTGCCATGCTGTTACATCAGCAGGTACAGAAACACACACTCTCATGCACATGCACACTCAACTGCAGTGACTGACTCACATCCACCTGCAGCAGTGACGAAAGCATATAAATCTCTGCTACCATTCACACCTAAGCCACCTTAAAGTTCAACTCAACACAACCACACACATGAAAACACATGCATGTGTGTTTACTAAAGGCCAAAATCTGCTCGGATTCAACATGCATTTAAAGTCAAGTCCAGCTTTCAAAACAGAAATGAAATAATTGAATGTAATATCAAGAAGACAAAAATGTAACTGACGAAAATGTTGTAATTGTTTAGGCGGATCACGTCAGTGCCTGCTACTTGCAGTGTTTTGGTGTCAACACTAAAACAGCCATGGAAATGTATCGCTACATCAGGAGGATCAATAAAAAAGGAATTGGATTTTCAACAGTGGAAGGCTGAAATTTAATAATAGCACACAGTCATAAATCTCTCTGACTGCGTGAGTTACGATGAGAAATGTCTCCATGTCCTCACACACAACACAATATTTTGTTACAAGTGCATGTATCTAAGCAGCCAAGATGACCCCACCAAGCACGTACTGTTCACTTATGTGGCTATGTCTCATAAACAATAAGCCTGTGAAGGGCTGTAGCACTGGATCAATTGGCTGAAATGTAGGTTATGGGTGAGTAGCCTAGATTCAGGAAACAAGGTCAGAGCTATAACCATCTATCACCATCTGATTAAATGAGTGAAGGGGCATAACAAATCAAAGTGTGGCTGCATAGTTTTTTTTTCTTTAATCAGAGGATGCATAGCGCAGTCTGTAAAACCCGGTAATAAATTATGTGCAATGCCTTTTTTTGGAGCAGAGATCATTCAGGAAGTAGCTCTGACACAGCAGACTCTGACTTATGGGAACGGAGCAGATTGGCGAGGAAACAGAGACTCGACAGGGAATCAAGCAAACCCTTCAACTCGAACTATCAGGGAATGTAAAGTAGGGAGAGGGTGAGCTGAGTTCAGCCATGCAGCAACAAAACCAGGCCTGACGTGATTCACAGGGACAGCGCCTTATTCTGAAGGATCATACACACGCAGATCTGCAGCAGCAGTCCTTGCGGTCGCCGACCAAGACGTTTCATTTCATGATTTATTGTCCTATTCCAGACAGGGACTTGAAAGTATATAAGTAGGATATCTGCAGGAAGAAGTTTTTCAGAGTTAATCTGTGTCTGAATTCTGCTTCATCTGCAGATGCTCCAAAGAAAAGGCTGCCTATTCAAGAGGCACAAAGTACTGTGGAGGCCAGAAATAGCTCCAGTCAGGTAAGCATGAATGATGTAACAGGAAGAGAAAGAGGGCTGTCTGCCAAGTCTCGTAGCCTTACGACACTGACAGTCGCAGCCAGTGCTTATGAATGAATAACACCCGGGGTACTAATGACACCCGGGGCTGACTCAGAGCAGGAGCCGTCAGTGGGTGGACCTGGTGGGATGGAATGAGGTGGGCATCTGTAATGGGTCGGACATAGAGAAGGTGACTTTGAAAGCCCTCAAACCTTCCCTTCGTCCATACATTACCATTATTCCATCTACAACAAATGTCCAGAGCCCACCTCCACACCCCTCACACTCATTTACTTTTGATAAATAATATAAAAGTCATTTTTCTATACACAAAAAAGCCAAATATTCTGTAGTTTCACGTTTGGCCTTCAGTGATCAAGGACTGAGCATCTTTAGGTTTTGGACTGCTCAAACAAGCAGTTTGAGGATTTCCCCTTGGGATTTAGCCAGTTGTGATTATAACTGGGGCTGCACGGAATGATTATTTAAATTGTTGATTCATCTGCCAAATTGTTCTCAACAAATCAATGAGTGGTTTGGTCTAGAAAATGTTTAAGATGTCATCACAGTATCCTATCCCAAGTTTAAATCTTCACATTGTCTTGTTTTCATCAACTGTCTGGACCCCCAAATGATTCACTTTATTAGAGAATTTAAAAATATAAGAGCTGGAACCTGACAACTTGGCTTTGTGCATCCTCTGACTTCCACATTTAAACTGCTCCCCTCTGGACAACGTCATTGCCCCCCTTCCATTGAAAATAAATAAATGAATGCCCTCTATTCCAACAGTTGTTGAGTTTTTAAAAATGAGGATGTCCAACTGATTTGGACCAAATGTCTCTCTTGAGGTTGAGGATTTTTTTGCGATGTTAAATTGTTGCTGCAAACAGATTTCCCTACACACAGACGAATAAAGAATCCAAATTAATCAAACAATGAATGGATTATCAAAGCATAGCTGTTGATTTTCTATGGGTCGACTCATGCTTCACTTTTTATTTCTGCCATTGTCAACTGAGAAACTAATCAACCATGAAAACCATTCTTAGTTGCAGCTCTGATTAGATTCCTCTTGGACGGTTTGGCGTTTTCTCTGACTCCAAAGGGGAAATAACGAAGGAGAAAACTTTTGCTGAAAGTGACAGCCTTTACTTTTGAGGCACAACAGCGTTTCCGAGGGGGGGTCCTGCCTCTCCTATTACTGGGTGTGAAGTTGGGGGGGGGGGGGGTGTTGTTCCGGAGCAGTCACAGCAGATGCTTATTCATCGCACTGACGGACACCAGCAGCATCATCAGGTGCTGTCAGGGAGAGTCTGGTGGGAGGAGGTGACGCATCGCTTGGGGTGGGTGGGTGGGGGGGGGGGGGGGGGGGGGACGTGGAGAAATGACGCGCAGCTCCAGTCGGATGCTGAGTATTCCCTCACGACTACAGCAGAGCGGCGGAGGCGGCAAAGCGGTGCGGTGCGGTGCGGCAGCGGCAGGGGCTTTTCCTCATCCTCCTCCTCTGGCTACCCACGCATGAATGAGCAGAGTGGATCTCACACACGCACACTCTGACAAACACACACACACACACACACACACACACACACACACACACACACACACACAGAGAGAGAGACACACACACTGACACACACACGCACACACACGTAGGGGAAGCAAACAGCGGTTTTCCTCCTCCTCCGCATGGACACATTCAGAAACTCAAACAGCCTGTAAGCTAACAGCACCAGCAGTCACACCTGCGCTAGCCGTGTGGCATTAATGTCTCTTTCCCTGCTGTCACCTCAATCACCAACATGCAACACATCTCTACTTGAGGTCAAACAGTGGATGGAGCAAACATGTCGTCCGGCAGCAGCAGAGGCGGTAAAGGTGTCCCGGTGTCGCCTCCGCTCCGTTACCGCGCCGCTGTGGGGTTTCATGACTATTCAGCACAAACCGTGCGCCGCTCGGTCCACACCGACTTTCCCGCGGTGCTGACAGCCCGCAGCCGGAGCCTGTCTGTCGGACAACTGCTGCAGCTCCACCAGGGAACACTTCCATAACACACACACACACACACCGGTGTCCTCTCTTACCTCCCACGCACAGCAGGGACATCTCTGGCTGTCCTCTGTCCTCTGCTGACAGCTCCGGGGTTTGTTTGCTCCGTTAGTCTCCTGGTTACTGGGACAAACACTCAAACTGGTAAGGGAGACGAGCCGGCATCGTGTCAGCGGTCCTTCTCGCTTTGTTTTCCTCTGTTGCTCTTTTTACGGGCAGGACGAGGCACGCACACACACATATATACACACACGCACGCACGGGAGTGAAAACCCTGGCCCCCCTCTCTTTCCTCCTCTGCATTGCCTCAGCTCTCCTCCGCTGCTCCTCCTGCGCGCACAGCCATCTTGTTTCAGCGGCAGGCGGCACCCCTGCGCGCGAGGACAGCTCCGCCGCGCCGCGCCGCCCCTGACGTCACGGTTGATGAGTAGCAGGCAGGAGGATGGGGGGAGTGTAATTTACCCGATGAGCAATGTGGCGACAGATTTCATTCATTTCCATCCAACGCTGTTTGGATTATTAACCACATCCTTGGTCCCAAAAGTCCAAGACTTCTGGGCTCCAGACTTCCGAGGGCCCCAAAAGCGCCAAATCTCAGGGTTCCAGACTTCCAGGAGACCAAACGCTCCAGATCTCCAGGGCCCCAAATCCTCCTTAATCCTCAATCCTTCATTTTTGCTCATTATAGAATAAAAGGCCATGTTTGCAGAGTCAAAGATGTCAAGGCTCAGATACTCCTGGCCTGAGGATCTGCAGCTTGTAACATCAGTGACATCTATGCTGGGGTTTATGTGAGCTCAACAATGATAAAGCTTGAACTTGTCCTGCAACCAAACTAACAAAAGTCTGCTCCTGTTTTACAAGAAAATAACTCGCATGCACATTTTGTAATTTGATAAATTCAAAATGTATCTGGGAAATAGCAATCCAACTTGCAGATTGGTTTCGTGCAATTAATCAATTTCACACTTATATTTTTAGTTTATATTATTCTCAAAAAAGCCTTCTGTAAGCTGTAGAAATGAAATTAAAATAAATTCTCCTTACTGGAAACACTGGTAAATTGTTTCTCATTTACTTTTTACACAGAGTGATGCTGCTCACCGACTCAAATTAACTTACCAGTATCCGATGTTCAGGATGTGCATGTCTAAGAATAGATGTGAGTCAGTATGTGGGCAATGTGAATATATCTTATTTTGTTACACTGGCAAGAAAGTGGATTAAATAAAGATCCTGAGCCCTCCCGGGGAATGGGAAACATCAAATATGAATCCCATGAGTGCTGAGTCAGTCAGAAGATGACAAGAAAGAGAGGCGGAGCACGTTGAGAAATGATGAAGAATCAGACCAAAAAGGAGGCTCAGCACCAAAGAGTTTGACAGGATTTGTGCAAATCAAAATGTGGAGATGAAACACAGTGTTCAGAGCAGACACTACAGAGAGTATACACATAAACCTTGCAGTATATATTAAGCCTAACATGATCAAAAACTGCAAATATCATCATCTTCATCATCACCACTGTCGTTGTCATCTTTCCTCTTAGTAAAATAGTACTTTTCAATTTACTTATTGTAACTACATGGCCAGTGACACTTTTCATATTGTGGACTTTTAAAAAAAGTTTTGCCGCCAGACCTTTTTACTTTTGTAAACTCAAATACTGTGATTAAAAACAAGAAATAGGTCATTAATCATTTATTCTCAGGGCAGAAAATAATGGCTGCAATACATGTAATTATTTGATGCATTGTGGGTCAGGCATTAATATTGTTCCTGTTCTGTGTTCCATTATTGAACACACATCAGGTTTCAAACTGTTGACTGAATCAAAACAGTAACAGACACAGCATCTGATTCACCGTTAATATAAAATGTGTCATTTTACTCATAATTAAACAAACAAACGTCTAAATGCTGGTTTGAAGGGAACAGGCGGAGAGCTGCTTGTAGTACCAATAATAAACATCAGGGGGCAGCAGGTTGAGGCAGTGACTGTTATAGTGACTGGAAATACACAAAACGACGAAGTGTGTTGTTTACGCATACGCTAAGTTCAAGATGGCTGCTGGAGACAACAGCGGCAGGCCTCCTTGCCTTAATTTCTCCAGCGCGGGTCCTTTGGGAAACAGCCAGCCCAGTAACAGCGTTTTCTCGATGCCTGCCTCCAACGGCGGAGGGGTCGGTGCGGCCGGGGGAGCGTCGGGAGTCGCGAGGCGTCCTAACCCGCAGCTGGGGCCTGGCGGCGGCGACAGCAACGGTGTCGCGACCGGAGCACCGCCGACTGCGCAGAACTCCCTGCAGCAGTCCGCTGCGGCAGGTGCTGCGGCAAGCGGAGCCATGGCCACCCAGGCGTCCAACATGGCAACCGCAGCGTCGAACGCGTTGCAGGCGGCCGCGCCGACCGCCACTCCGGCGGCCGCGTCCGTGCTGGTGTACCGGGAGCCGGTCTACAACTGGCAGGCTACAAAGAGCACCGTGAAGGAGCGGTTTGCTTTCCTGTTCAACAACGAGGTGCTGAGCGACGTTCATTTTCTAGTGGGCAAAGGAATGGGGGTCCAGAGGATACCTGCACACAGGTAAGAGGAGCAATATGGGAACAATGTCTACCGGCTACTTCTGAATGTGTAAGGCGTCATGTGTTGACCCGTGTGCCGCTGCTTGTTGACACCGTCAGGTTTGTTCTGGCTGTGGGGAGCGCTGTGTTCGATGCCATGTTTAACGGTGGGATGGCGACGACCTCAACGGAAATCGAGCTTCCAGATGTGGAACCAGCTGCTTTTCTCGCCCTGCTGAAGTAAGGAAGGACAGATCATGTGAACTGACGACCTGCCTGTCATTAAAGTGGACGTGTGTTGTTGTTGTTACATACAATATTTTGTCATGTTATTATGGTATATTATATAGTATGTTATTATATTATTTAAACATGGGCAAGAACTCAGTTTTGTGCAGTTATATAAAATGAAGCACAATATTTGGTCAAAAATATTTCTTAATATTTTAGCCTTTTACTCAAAATAGTTACTTTTCTATGTAAATATGGGATGTAATATATGAGTAAAATATGGATAAAAAAGCATTTTTTATCTGCCCACTTAGACGATTTTCTAAAAGTAAAGTGCACATGGGGACAGAGCTGGTACGTATAATTTAACCGATTGCCTCGTATGTTTTTAACTGGTTTTTGAATGAATCAGCAAATCTAAAAGATGTAGGTTGGGTGTTCCACAGCTGTGGGGCTATTGCCTCAAAAGCCCTGTTTCCACAAGTCATAAGACAGCTGCATAGGATAGATAGATTTATCTTATTGGATCTGAGAGAGCAAGCAGATGAATAAGGGGAGATTAGATCTGTTAGATATATGGAGGGGCCTGATGGTGCAGTGATGGATATGTGAGGGTGAGAATTTTAAACTGAATTGTAACCATCTGTTTGACCTCATGAGAAATCTAGTGGCTTTGTGGATTGCTTGTACTGTAATGAATAAGCAGCTGGTAATATTATAACTGGCATCTAAATGTAAGCTCAGACAATGCAACATCAATCAGGTTAAGCTTCCAAATCAATAAATTAGTGACATAGTAAAATTGGTCGGTCATGTATAAATTGTTGTGTTAGAGCAACTTGTAAAAGAGTTGTAAATATAATGTTTGGCATGCTTGATTTGCTAAGGATAAGCAGCTCCATTGCAGCTTAATGTTTAAGTGGTACCAATGATGACTCTATAAGCTTTGTGTACTTATTATGCTTGTGTATTTTGTTTTAAGTACACAACTTCTTAAAACGATGCACCTGGACTACAGGGTTTTGTTGAAGCCTATTTGATTGGACTCAAAAGCTTGAGTGGCATTTTCAAGACATAAAGGGAGCCTCACTAACACGTGGATTCTCCCGCAGGTTCCTCTACTCTGATGAAGTCCAGATCGGGCCTGAGACAGTGATGACCACGCTCTACACGGCTAAGAAGTACGCAGTGCCGGCCCTGGAGGCTCACTGTGTGGAGTTCCTCAAGAAGAACCTGAGAGCAGACAACGCTTTCATGCTGCTTACACAGGTCTTTGAAAAACAAATACATACAGAGAATACATGCCATGGAACTTCTTTTATTATCTAGTTTGACCGTCATCACTGAACACAAATAAATAAATCTATAAATACACAACAATGACATCCCCTATATAGCTAGAGAAATAGAGAAGGGATTTCTTGGACTAGAGAATTGCAGTTTTATCGATGTGAAACAAATCTACTTTAAAGACGTGAATCTGATCCATTGATTCATAAACTCGCTGATGCCCCACCCAGCATATTCGGCAGTATCTGAGGAATTTCCAATGCTGGTATCGGAACATCTCTACTTATTTAATCATAAACTCTTTTAACTCCCGTTGTCAGTTTTGTGAGTTTGTCATCTACATATGTACAAATGCATTTCTCAAACTGTGATGATTTTTTATTTTTTTTTTTTCAGGCTCGGCTGTTTGATGAGCCACAGCTCGCCAGCCTTTGTCTAGAAAACATTGATAAAAACACTGGAGACGCTCTTGCTGCTGAGGGCTTTACAGACATAGACCTGGGTAAATTCTGCACTCTCACACTCGATCTTGCTGTTCCTTTTTGAAGGCTATTTGTTTCAATGTGTTGTGTAGCAGGCCATTGATTTTTATGTCTCCCTCCTTTAGATACATTGGTGGCTGTGCTGGAGCGGGATACTCTTGGGGTGAGGGAGGTGCGTTTGTTCGGAGCTGCGGTGCGTTGGGCGGAGGCTGAGGCTCACAGGCAGCAGTTGCAGCCGACACCTGAAAACAAACGCAAAGTCCTGGGCAAAGCGCTCACACTCATCCGCTTCCCCCTCATGACCATTGAGGAGTTTGCTGCAGGTGAACGACAACAGAGTACACTGTCACTGTCTCTTTACTGCTCTTGCTCTTTGGCGACCTCAGACTCTTGATTATTGTCTGTTGGTTTTGTCACTGTCTCTTCAGGTCCAGCCCAGTCCAGTATTCTCACTGACAGAGAGGTGGTGAGTCTCTTTCTCCACTTCACAGTAAACCCTAAGCCCCGTGTAGAGTTCATCGACCGGCCTCGCTGCTGCCTCCGCGGGAAGGAGTGCAGCATCACACGTTTTGGACAGGTGGAGAGCCGCTGGGGGTACAGTGGGACAAGTGATCGCATACGGTGAGAGAGGAGCAGAACATTTTAAGAATTTCACAGCCTTAGGCTTTTAACAAAAATACAAACTGAATGAATTGAGATGTTGTGGCATATTAATTAATATTAATGTGTGATTTACAGATGCAATTGGCCTATGATTTCGTCTGCCAATATAATTACAGTGTAGTCAATGAAAATATGTCTACTCCACAATAGACTTATAAAAACCTTTCTTAATGTGTTCCTGTTCCCTGTTTCCTCTCAGCTTCTCAGTAAACAGAAGGATATTTGTGGTTGGTTTCGGCCTCTATGGCTCCATACACGGACCCACAGACTACCAGGTCAACATACAGGTATGGACCCTTCAGAATTCAGATGAAAGTCTCATCACTCGGCAGCCACCCAGGCAAAACCCTAGTATTTATTTCAAGAGCCACAGATGCAATTTTAATGGTCACTGGGAAATAAAAACTGCATGTACAAAATTATCAGTAAAATCAAATAACATTGAATTAAATCAAGAAAAAACATTAATATATGAAATATTTGCATCAGTGCAACAACATGATCGGCTTGGTGCTATATTTGTGATACAACTGCCATCTTTGGTTTTTTCAGACTTTTCTTTTCAGAAGTGGTTTGTCTTTCTTTTATAGCGTGTCTGATCCTGTTTAACATATTTTGGATGTTTGTGAAACCTTCTCTTCATGCAGATAATTCACACAGACAGTAACACGGTGCTGGGACAGAACGACACAGGCTTCAGCTGTGACGGCTCAGCTAACACATTCAGAGTCATGTTCAAAGAACCAGTGGAGATTCTACCCAACGTCAACTACACTGCCTGCGCAACACTTAAGGTTTGGGAATTTTTGTGAATAATGAATAAATAATATAAATCATTAAACTTGCACAATGCTATTCAGCAGTGCACTGGAGTATAGGATGTTTTATTTCCCCCCTTAATGGTTATAATAAGAAAATCTAATTTGCTTCTATTGAGTATTCAGTTTCCTCTTCCTCCTCTTTCTGACGTACAGGGTCCAGACTCTCATTATGGGACGAAGGGAATGCGAAAGGTTACATATGAGTCATCATCCACCGGCACAAAGACCTGTTTCACCTTCTGCTACGCAGCGGGCAACAACAACGGCACTTCCGTAGAGGACGGACAGATTCCTGAGGTCATCTTCTACACATAGTCACCTCCGACATGGCAACGATTTTCCATCAAATGTGACTGACTGACACCAGCGCAGGGCCACACCTCAGCAGCCCAACTGGGGACTAATCTGTCAGACATCATACTGTTCCCTCCATATAGTGTCCTACCGTCGGCCACATGGGAAGACAACTTGCTGTGAGGCGATGTAGGTCACTACATGGGGTGTAGCTCGTCATTTGAGATGCTGTCTCTCTTTCTTAGTGACTTCTTTTTATCCCATTGTGTTGTAGTGGTGCCAGTCTCTGAAACAGACATGACTGTAACAGACTCCACGGGGGAAGCAGAGAGGGAGGGAGGAGCCTCTTAGATCAATCACAGTATCCATGTCACTGCTGTGGATTGACGGCATAAGGCTTGACACTGAATTCTTCTTAAGCTGTATGATTCCCCTTCCTGTACTCTGCAGCATTTGTGCGAAGGAGAGTCGCAACTGTATGAATGTACAGTAATATCACATTTTGCCAAGAAACGATCCTCACCATTGTTCAGTATAGACCAGCATTTCACTGACATGACTTCCATAGACTTGCAGACCTCGTAGGCTTAACGGATTCTTGGCAAATTCGAACCAAACTTCATACTAATCTTAACAATATGGTTATGGTAAGCAATTTTCGGGTTTCTACATACAGTACAATCTGTGATATCTTGTGTCCTTGCTTGGTAGTTGCCTATAACCAAGATACCTTGCACTTCTTGGCCTTGCATATGTTCATTGGTTGTTCTATGGATGCACACTGATTCTTCGGATATGTTTCTATTTAGCTTTGTTTTAAAAAGTGTTGGGGAAGAACTTTCCTTCTTGGTGCGGAAGTTAAAGGGTTGTATATTAAAGTGGCATTTATTAACATTATATATGTAACTTGAAATAACTATTGATTAAAGAGTGAGGAAAACATATTGTGATGCTTGTTTCTTTAACTTTTCATGTAAAGTTAAAATTACATATTTTGAGAAATGAGCTTTCTTGTAGTCATTGAGGATTGGTTCTTCTTGTAGTGTCTGACCTTTAAATGTAACAGTGGGTTAAGCCCAGCAAATGGTTAACATAGCTGAGCATAAAGACAGGAAGTAGGGAAAGCTTGGCTTTGTCTAACGTAACAAAAAACATCTATCAGCACCTTTTTAAAAGCTCACTAATCTATGTTCTTTTTTTCATGGGATGAAATGTGAAATTACATAAAAAAGTTGATAAGTAAAATCCTGAGACGGAAATGCCAGTGGTACAGAAGTATTAGGGAAGTAAAAGTATGCAGGAATGAATTAAGTGAATGAGTGAATTTTCATTTTTCAGTGAACTGTGCCTTTAATGAAGTACAAGATCGACTATGACCTGCCCTCCATCTTGTAGAGGGATGTTGTGTTTAATCAAGTTTCTCTCTGTCGTGTAATTAGCACAAAAACCTTAGGTAAGATGTAACCAACAATTATTTTATCATCACTCTACCTGACAGTTATTGACTTTGATGAATTGAGTATTTAAAATATAAAAATAATGAAATAGCCAACTATTATTCCTTGAGTTTTCAGTTTCCATTAACTGAGAATTAGCAGGGCAGACTCGAATATTGAAGCTTCGACAGTTGCCTTATCAGTATTTGAATCTTTTTTTTTTGTTGCTGTAATTATTATACAGTATATGCATTACCACAACAACCCCAATAACCCATGAAATAAGAAATAGCAATCCATCATTATTTACTATTATGCTGGCAATTGTGGAAATTGTCACTGAAGCGACAGCCTGGCAAATATTCACATCTGAGAAGCCAATGCTGTTGAATAGTTGTATTTTTCCTCAAAAATACGATAAATGTTTAATCGCTTATCATTTCCTTTCTGTCATCAACATTTAAATCAATCAACATTTTTTTTAAATCTAGTGTACTGGTGTTTTTCTGGGTGTCTGGGGAAACACTGACACATGTATTGGGGGTCAACAGGGGCCCCTCAGAGATTAATCAGTATCAATAGTGTTGTCTAACTCACTGTCAGAAAGTCAATATTCTTATATTTCAAAATGTCAAACCTTCCCTTCAGCTTCTCTCAGCTGACTGACGCAATAACACAATTTCAGGAGTCACATTTTTCATCATGAGTTTTAATTCAGTACATCCACTGAACAAAGGTGCAATCCAGGAAGCTTTAAATTCTGTAACACTTTAATGTAATTCCCATGGTTTTATCTGGCCATGACCCATTTAAATACGCGTTATTGCAGCAGTATCACAGTGCACTGAACAGGGATGTGGAGGAATAGAAGAAACAAGGAATTTATAATACTACTGCTTTAATCTAATTGTTCCCCAAAACCCTTGCCCTAGGCACTTGGTGTCCTGTAGCTGTGAAATGAAAAAAAAGATAGCATTGCGGCTTCCACTAGCCTCAAACGAATACTTAAGCATTGTTTCTGCTCCGGACTCATAGCCAAACAATTTTGTGCAACGTATCTGTAAGCCTGTGCAAAGATTTTAAAGTGCCCACGGGGTAGGGTTTAGAGAATGATTTGGTTTTTATCTTTTTAATCCAGGGTCAGAGTTTACAGTTTGTCCAAGTAGTTGTCGAGGAGGGGGATGCCTTCTTTCAGGCCTTTGCGTTTCCTAATTTCAGCAACAACTTGGTGGGATCTGCAGGTGGGGTCGCTGGGGTCCCCCTGGAGAATCTGCCAGTGGTCAAACACACACTGAGGGAAGGCCTGTCCTCCAGTGTTACTGCGCAGGTCAGCTGTGAACCCTGGAGCAAATAAACACATATAAATAGAACTGCTCTCTCTGCCAACCATGTGACTCTGATCAGCTGGAATTGCTTAACATCTTCATCAAGTTTGGTTTGTTGTAAACAAATGAATCTGAGGATGCATCATAGACTGAAAATATATATGGATGACATGACTGCCGCCTAAAAACGAAGCCAAGGTATCTTGATCGCCACCTGGTGGCTGGCTGCCGTATAGGTCATTAATCCTGCCTATTAGTTAATAGGACATGGAAGAAATTTAACTAAAACACCAAAGTATAAGTCAAATACATTTTTCTCAAACAAAGCTTTCTGTCATTTTAGTTGGTCGTTATAATACTGGTGTTTGTTCAAGTGCTAATTTTTCAGTCAGTTTAGTTTTAATGAATTATCTGATGCTATTAAAAACAGGGTGAAGCGTCATGAAGAGACTGACTCGTGATTCGTCTAGCAAGTGTATCGGAGGGACCTCGCTACCATGGTTCAATACCCCGATCACTACTGCACAGACTCTGGCTCCAGGATTTTTTGCTTCGTTTCTTGATAGTGGGAGGAAGTCAATCGTCCATCTTTATAAACAGTCTATGATACGCACGAACATTTTTCAGTGTCCTTCTTCATATAATTTTACAATATTTAAAATAATCACAATTAAAACTCTAACATGGATCTTCATGTACAGACACTTCAAAGTGCATATTTAATCTATTCATACTTCATTTTATTCAACTCTATTGGGTCAAACTAGTGAAATACCATTTTATCATGAAACTACAGGTTTAATAGTTAGATCCAACAACAACAGATTCACAGACTGATACACAAACTCACCAAATGACTCGTTGACGGGCAGGAAGGCTTTCACCACGAACATGGGAGTTCCCATCACCTGGGATTCCTCGAACACGTGACCTCGTTTCCTGTTTAACACGCCATAGATCCCGCCGACCACCTGCTCGGGGCACTGTACAAATACGAGGCACAGCGGTCAGAAATACCCGTTAAACTGGCTCGAAGCAGTTGAACATAAACAGCAAGATACTTGATTAATGTTTAACATTTTATGGGGATTGTATGCTTAGTGTGTGTAAGGTATGATTCTCTATCTGTTCAAATATACTCACAGAAAATGTAGTCTAGAATATATTGACATGAAGGGTCATAGATTTACAGAATTAACAGTCTTGTTTTATCACTTTGTTTTGGAGGTCGCCCGCCTCCACACATACCTGTATCTCCACCAGGTAAATGGGCTCCATGAGACGGGGCTGAGCGGTGAGCTGGCAGGCGTACAGGACCCTACGAGCTGTGGGAATAATCTGTCCTCCACCACGGTGGATGGCGTCTGTGTGCAGCGTCACGTCATAAATGTCGAAGCGAATTGATCGCATGTTTTCCTCACACAGCGCGCCCTGCAGGATGAAGACAGAGAATGCATCATTATTTTCTGGAGGATGCGAGCACATGTCCAAGTAGTGAAATGTAACTGCAGTCACAATGAATCGCTGCCCACCTCTTTGGTTGCCCACTGGAAACCGGCCACCACACTGTCCTTGATCTCGTTGAGGTACTGAACTCCCTTCGTCATGTCTATCAGCAGGTTGGGCCCGGACCCATCTGGACCGAAGCACCAGATCTTCCTGGCCTCCGTCACCTCCCACTCGTACTTGTCAGCAAGGTAACGAGCGCGAACCTTCAGCTCCTGCCGAGCGCTGACGTCCCCCTTCTCGATATCCTCACCCAGGCCGTCGGGGAAAGGACGGGACTTCATGAAGAGACGATTGTGCTTGTTGGGCGACTTGGACAAACACATCTGGTCTGATTCTTCTGACACTGTCTCTCTGTAAGACACGACTGGGTCTGATTTCTGGAGAGAGATGAAGGGAGAGGACATCAGACTTGAGAATAGGGGTGGTAGTGCAATAAGGTGAGGATCATATGAGTTCATTTAAAGGTTCAGTGTGTAGACCTTGGTGACATCTAGTGGTGAAGTTGAATGTTGCAGAATAACCCTCATCTCACTCTCCCCTTCCAAACATGAAAGAGAACCTGTGGTAGTCTTCAGTTGTCATAAAAAGGTGTTTTGAAGGTAAAAAACATGGCGGCCTCTGTAGAGAGGACCCGCTCCTGATGTAAATATAAAGTGTTTAAATATAAAGGGCTGATTCTAGGGTAAAGAAACCAACAATTCGTACAATGTAGTTGATTACACATTAGTGAAAACATCACTAGGATTATTATATATTCAATTTCTGCCAATAGATCCTTTTCACCTAAATCATACACACTGAACCTTTAAGTCTGAGCAGCGAGGCTCAAATATGTGCCAGGTCTTGGCTCTTATTTTAATTTACTGTGTTCAGATGAGACTTGTTTTACAAAACTTTATATTCAAACACTTTGTAAGCATCACAAGAAAAAAAAAATGTGCAACATCCTGAAGTTTAGGAATTTAAACATTTTTGTCTTTCAATTGCTTTCAACTGCATTTGTTTGTTTATTAGTTAGCAGGATTAAGCAGGATTGAGCAAACACTACACAACAGATTTCCATGACGTTTTATGGAGGGGTGGGGCATGAACCAAAGGAAGAACCGGGATGCAGGAATTTTATCGTAACATTGTGAGATAGGGCGATTTTTAACATTTTCATTGATCTCTCACAAATAATACATGGATATTGATGATAAAAATCTGGCATGTCTCTGGGACTGATACTTATGAGTGTGTGTAATTTGGTGCAGATCAGATTTAGTGCTATTCTAGTTCACATAATTTCGCTATGACAATATTTGATGTTTTTGAATTTGAAGTAGTGTGCTTGAATTTGTTGGGGAATCGGAAATATCTGATATCAGTCGGGTGAAGAAGCTTGACATGTTTTTCACCTCATGTAACTGGTTCCATGTAAACTGGTTCCATGTAAATACATCATGTTGAATTCGTTTCTGATTCAGCTTAATAACATTAACCTGCACATCTTATTGAAAGACCTCTGTCCCTCTGTTCAGGCCGTCTCACCTTCAGTGGAATGCAGGCGTGGTCCTCCTCCAGGTCTTTCAGGCAGATCTCCAGGTGCAGCTCCCCCGCCCCGGCGACGATGTGCTCCCCGGACTCCTCGATGATGCACTGCACCATGGGGTCGGACTTGGCCAGGCGCTTCAGACCCTCCACCAGCTTGGGCAGGTCAGCAGGGTTCCTGGCCTCCACAGCGACTCTGACCACTGGGCTCACGCTAAACTTCATCACCCTCATGTTGTGGGCCTGCGGACAGAGCCACCAAGTTAACAATTGTGACAATACCTCATTATAAACACACTGTACAGAAAGGGCATGTCCCAGTTCACCCCTTAGCCCTACCACTTGGTCTAAACCCTTTGTTTTGAACATGGCCATGAAGGCGTGGTGTTGTCTCACTTCTCTATGTGATGTAGAGGTAGTGGCCATCTAGCTCTTCAAACACCCTTTCAAACGTAGTGTATTTAGGACCCCCCCTAAACATGCTGAAGAATGCCAGAATTAATATAACGTTAGTTGATATTGTTTGTCACTGTAATAACGTTGGTTGGCTGCTGTTGACATAGCAAGTGGTGTCCCAGCTCCTAGGGGAAGATATTCTAGCCCTACCCCTTGTGGCTCCGTTTGGAGGGGACCCTACCCAGCAAGGGGCCCCTCATATCTAGGTGTAGGGCCAAGGGAGAGGAATCGGGACAGGCCACACCACTGTTTGTTGCATGAAGGAGGGAGGAAAAAAGCAATACTTGTTCAAAGGTGGTAATGGTCCCTGTCTTAATAAGGTACTGGTCGACTCCAACAAGACCCACGATGTTGCCGCATGGGACGTCTTCAATAGGCTCCACATAGCGGCCCATCATCAGAATGGTCCTGGATAAAAGAAGAGAATTACGTTTGATGAACAAGTTGCCAACAAATAACCTGGAAACACAAGAGGAGCAGAGATGCTCTAGTTTCTAAACAAGACACGCTCACCTCTGGATGGGTTTGCAGTAGAGGTCCTCTTTCTTGCCGGGGGTGAAGTTTGGCCCCATGATGCGAACTTTCTGACCAGTGGACACACATCCAGAGAACACACGGCCAAAGGCGTAGAAACGACCCTTGTCGGTGGTTGGCACCATCTTGGAGATGTACATCATCAGCGGAGCCTTGGGGTCACAGTTCTTGATACCTGAAAAGAGAGAATATGTTCAGCTCAACATCTAAATGAAGTAATTGTCAAGTTGCTCCTAATTAAATGATGTCTCGTCCATGTTGCACTGACCCATGGCAACCTCGTCGTCTCCTGGCCCCTCGTACAGCAGCTCACAGCGGTATCTCTGTGCAGTGACGGGGGAGGGCAGGTGGATGGTGATCATCTGGAGCAGGGCCTCTCCAGCCGGCAGCCAGCGACGCATCACGGCCTTCAGCAGGGGCTTCCCCTCCTTCTCCCTGTCCTCCGAGTCCAGTTTGACGTCCAGCTTCTCAATGAGTTTGGCCGCCTCGTCCTTGTTGAAGTTCATGATGGCATCGAACACCTAAGAGGAAAATGAGAGAGGGCGAATACAAATCAAGACATCCTCTTTTATTTATTTAGTTATTATGATGACGTAATAGTTTAATGATTACTTTTTGTTGGCAGAGAAATGAAACAATACTCATGAAAACTGGTGCAGTCTAAAGCCGTTTCCAGACAGGAACTCTGGAAAATTCATCAGATAAATTAAGCTCTTATTAAACTCTAGGTTTTTCAAGATGTATTTTCAGTTACCTTGAAGATGGGGTCCAAAACAAGCTGGGAAAAGGTGCGAGGGAGTTTCTGACCATCGGGACCGGTGGCTGTCTTACTGAATTTGCCGACACTTGGATCAAAATATCTGGAAGAGGCATAAAATATTTAACAACCATGCTTTACAGCCTGGCAACCTTTCTCTATCAATGCACTTGTGTTTACCTCTCTCCCCACAGCTTCTTCATCATGTCCTCCACTTTCTTACACCTCTCTGCTGGTCCCAGCTGAGCATATCCTTTAGAAGCAAACTTCGCCACGTACATCTCAGCAAACTGCTTTAGGGTGAATGCCCAGCCGTGGAGGCCAGAGCCGAACCCGACTGTGCCGATGATAGGGTCAATCTGAGAGAGAAGAGCCCATTCGTCTTTGCTATCACAAATAAAATGCTGTTTCTTTAAATTCAAGCTGTATTAGTGCACAAGTGTGTGTCTGTGGTGCATGTGCCGTACCATGATGCTTCCCATGGGTCCTCCCTCGTCCTCTCCATAGGTGGAGATAATGACGTTGACGTTCTCCACGATACGCTGGAAAGTCTGGAAGAGCTCTTCGGGCTTCAGCTGCAGCTCGAGCAGAGCGCGGTCCATCTTGTTCATCATCAGAACCGGTTTGATACGCTCAGCGATGGCCTGCCGCAGCACGGTCTCCGTTTGTACACACACGCCTGGCAGAGGAAGCAAGCAGGTGAGCGTGTGAAGGGCACGTGTGAGATGGGGGACGCAAAGATGTGAAACATTGTGCGATTACCTGAGACACAGTCCACCACCACCAGGGCTCCGTCAGTCACCCTGAGGGCAGCGGTGACCTCAGAGGAGAAGTCAACGTGACCCGGAGAATCAATGAGGTTGATGAGGAAGCCGTTGCCGTCTTTACTCTGCTTGATAAACGCCAAGTCATTGTCTTCGAGCTCGTAGTACAAGGAGATGGCCCTGAGTCACAGAGAGGGCGTCATTTAAAGTCTGGACATGTGTTTGTCTATCAACACCAATTCATCTTAAAATAAGTATAAGGAATGAATACAAAAAAGAATAAATTAAACTGAATACTTTTCTTCAGTGAGTCAAGAGAGGCTGACGAGCTAAGTTCAAGTCTTATTCACTGACCCAACTCAAACTGTTTCAGTGAGTATTTATAAAAGCAAATCAGTGTCAGTGCTGATACATTTACTGGCTTCAGATTGAAACATCTTGGGTGAATTTTTATAAAAAACAATGTGTCTTCTCTAAACATCTTTAAAATTTACATTTTATTAAAGGAACTAGAAAGCTAGATTAATGATTTCTTGGGACAAACATCAAAGTTGAGATTGTTCTACTTAATAGATAATAAGTAAAATTCTGTATGTAGGATATAAATCTGTATACACACACACATTTACTGAATTAGTATCGTCATCAGCCCCAAAAATCTGTTGGGCTCTAGCTGAAACGATATTTATATTATTAATAGTATTTCATATTAATAACAGGCCCAATGTGATTCTGTGTCAATGTTTCTTTCTTCTGTGATGTTGTAGACTGAAAATTAAAGGCCCCGAGAGTCAGTTGTGCAGTGGTTTTCTCATGTTGTCAATCAATCTGATCAACCCACAGCCAAGGTCCTGATGAAGCTCAGATGTATTTCTAAGGGTAAAATTCATAAATGATACCTAAGTATGTTTCCCCACCCAAAATTGAAATAAAGTTATTGCACACTTTTTGATTAATATTACAAAACAATTAAGAATTCTTGGGACTTCCAACCAAGTTTTCAGGACCTTCACTGTTTTGCACAAAAACACGGAGCTGTTTCTGAGCCCTCTGCTCTGAGGCAACGCACGTTGATTTGATGGTGATGCAGCGCTCCTGCTCGTCTTTGCGCGTGTCTGTGAAACGCGTCTCCCCTGCCCGGGACGATGCGATGATCCCGGCCTTGGACACCAGCGAGTCAGTCAGCGTGGACTTGCCGTGATCCACGTGGGCGATCACGGACATGTTTCTGATGTTGGACTTCTTGTCCATGATGGCACGGATCTGATCCACTGTGAAGTTCACCTGGTGGAGAAGGAGAGGGAGGGTGAGGGGTCCGAGTGGAGTTATAAAAAGAAAGACATGTCTGTAACTGAATCCATGGGCCTGATCAACACCGCATGAAGACTTCACCTTCTGGTCTCTGACCAACACCAGAAGTACTGAATCACTAGCACCAGATTTCTCAATCATGCAGGGAGCAGAATGTTATCAATGTTAGACCTTAAATTACAATTAAAATGTTGCAAATATATAGAAATACGCCAAATAATGATTTGAAATATTAATTAACAGACAAAACATATGTGTTTCAATATGTGCATAATGATTGAGGGCTTAAACTGCTTTATAATATTATATATAATCAGTTTATTTTGATCTGGAGGTTATGTTTTCCCAGTCGTCCCTTTGTTTGTTGATTGGTTTGTATGTTTGTATGTGAGCAAGACTACACAAAAAATACTGGACGGATTAACACGGAACTTGGTGAAAGAGTGTGGTACAGGTCAGGGAAGAACCCATTACAATTTCATGCAGATCTGGCAAAATAAAGGTGGGGCATAAATTGAGAAATAAAATTGATGTTTGCATAAATTAGGGGACTTTTAAGACCATGAAAATATTATTTAAAAAATAAATCACCATAGTGGGTTTAAATTGACCTATTATAAAACTACTAACTAATATGACAGAAAAGCAAGGGCCAAACATTGATAGTATAGATATCTAACATAATTCTAGCAGTAATTTATATAACAATTCCATGATCCTAATCCTAGATATCCAGGCTGAGTAATATCATAGTCATAGATGATTTAAGGCCATTTGAAGCCATCCACCATGGTGAGGCAGTGCTGCAGCTCTGTGTAGGTGACGTCTTTATTGGAGGCCTACATATATTTAACTACATATTTCTGTCGCCCCCTCTAGACCGGTCTAAATCTGCGGTTTATGGTGATTGCAGGATTCACCGAAATGCACATGAGAGCAGTCAGGACCATGTCCCCTCACAGCTTGATATTAAAAGATGTGCTGTGAACGTCACTGAGGCCCAGGCAGCTTTTAGGCCACAGCCCTGCTTCTAATCAGCTGCTGCGTATATAACACACACACACACACACACAAACACACACCCCGATCCTCCATCTGCACACTCATCACGTCACAAAACACCCGGCATCGGCATCCGTGGGAGCCGCACTCGCCCCTGACAGCCTCCGCAGCTTGTTGCACTCAAACCGTCATAATGATCCAGAGGAGCCGCTGACAGCCTGGTTTTCTTTCTCCTGCTTCAAACATATCAAATACACAATAAGAGCACACGCACAAACACTGTTGACTCACCATTTTGTCTGCAGGTGGTTGGTCTTCGTGTGAGACGGTTTATTGCTGTGAACTCTTGAGGACAAACAGTCCCGGTGCTGCTGCTGCTGCTGCTGCTGCAGGGAAGAGGCTGCAGCAGGGGGCGCTGATGAGATACAGTGTGTGTGCGTGTTTGTGTGGCTGTGCGAACGCACTGCTGCACCATTCAGTCCCTGCTGGGAATGTTAGTGCGTTTTCGTTATTCTCTTTGTATGCTGTTTTCATTATTTAAAAAGTTAGTCTTCATAGCAACGTCACACCCAACTCTCTTTGATTTTTCCTTGGAAGAACGAAGGCACAATTTTGGCTTTATTCCTTTTAGTTTGAGTAAGTTTATCTCATATTCTGTGTGTAAAGATGGAAGAAGCGTCGCCACTGCCTGCCACTATACAGAAATGAAGCCAACATCGATATGAATGCTGCCATCTTGCACAATCGCAGTCAGTAGTGATCGGGCTATGTTGCCATGGTGGCGAGATCTTTAGAAGTTTTGGACCATTTAAAAAAGGCACATTGACACCTAAATTCAAAATGTTTATACACTTTACATAGACTAATTCAGTTCATATATGACTCAGCTTTTCTGACTCAGTCACTTCTACACATCAGTTAGACTTCATTTTCATCAGTGAGTCATATTCAGGGGATTATTTATGCGGATGTTTATTTCTTGAATTATGATGCAAATGATAAAACTGTACACAAAATGATTCAGGGGCAAATTTACAAACTTAATGCGAGGGATATTTACCTAGACTCCTATGGATGAAATACAAATATAGAAAACTTCACTATACATACAAAAATAATAAATAACAGTTATAATGCAGATACATCTAATGATGTCTGTTGATATCCATGCTTTTTTGTCACTATATCGCTTTTGAATTAAATAGTGAGAGGGTGGAAAATGATCATTTGTGTTACTGAAATTTAACCAGATGAAAGAAGCCCAAAAGAACATCTACCACTTGCAGCAACAACACAGCGGTTGGGTTCATTCTTCCTTGTCAAAGATCATCTGAGGTTTTACCACTTCAGGATGCAGGAGCAGTTGTCTGCCAGCTGAGGGCAGAGCAGCACCAAGCATCTATAGGGGAGGTTGAGAGAAACTGAAATGAGGGGGGGGGGGGGGGACCTTCACTTACATATGAACATGTATGTGAAGGGGACTTGGATGATTTCTGTTTCCTCTGTGCACTCAATTCTACGTGCTTAGAGGAGAAAGACAGCTCTGCTCTGAAATATACATTCTTCACAGATGCAGCATCGCAGACATAATGGGCCCACAAGAGAGCGGCTGAGTTCCTGACTTCATAGATTAATGCTGTAGAGGAACAGAAAAGTAACTAAAAGTACAAAAGTAACTAAAAAGTAACTAAAAGTACGAAAGTAACTAAAAAGTACAAAAGTAACTAAAAGTACAAAAGTAACTAAAAAGTAACTAAATGTACAAAAGTAACTAAAAAGTAACTAAAAGTACCCTAATTATTGCTGGAGGAGGAATTAACCAAGCATATCTGTTTTTTATTACCTGAAACCACCAGCTTGCAATTAACATCGACTGATAACTGATCTATAAAGTATCAATACATTTTTAACCATGAAAAATCCCATTCATTAACTTAAAACAACCCTGTATGAACATTAGAAAGTGGAATTGTCTTTTCTTTTTCTTTTTTATCTCAACAGGTCACAGAGAACACACAAACTGAATCAGAGGGAAACAAGCACAACATTTATAAACACAAGGGAAGGAACATATTAAAGTTTGTGTTCAAAATCCAATCATTTCTGAGGCCGTGTCAACAGATACAGATATTTTCTCATTTCATTGCAACACGACTGTGCACTGTGTCACGTTTCCACCAGTGGAGCTGACCTACTAAAAACAGCTCTGTTTAGAGGTGTGTGCAGTCACTCAAGGAGATGTGCACAGATTACGCTTCACGTCAAGAAACAAAACTGTGCCTGATTTATGGCATCATGAATTATTTCTTATATTCTATGTACAGCTGATGTGTCCTTGAAGCTCCCCCCTGTAGGCTGTTGACTGTCAAAACAAGCTGTGTATGCAAATATAAAAAGAGGAGAAATCTGCTCCCTTCAGTCACCGCAAACGGATTTGCAAATGTAGAGAAGTGATTCCTGAATTTAATAGAACAAGTGAAGATTAGATTTGATGAAAGTGATGAAAACAAATTCACAACATTATAGTATCACATGTACGTTGACATATCTGTCAGCAATGTGGATATCATCATCAAAATCATCATCATCATCGTCATCGTCGTCGTCGTCGTCGTCGTCGTCGTCGTCGCTGATTTGAAAAGACACTATACACGAAGCTTGCTGTGGCACTTGTCGCTCAGAGCTGACGGAGAAGCTTTTGGTTTCTTTTTACCCATTTAAATTATTTATTTCATACAATATTGATAGAGTGTGACAACATTGAGACAGCAACAACATTAACCCCAAACACCCCCACCCCCTCTTGATATTTATCGTGATGATTATTGATTTTATAAAGGTATATTTTTTGCCCCCATTGCTCAGCTCTACTCCTGTCATACCCAGCTCTCTCCGCTCTGGGAGTTGCAGAGGAGCTGGAAAATTGATTGCTTTGCTCTTTGTCCAATTCACTCCAAAATAATTTATCAGCTCCGGCTATTAAATAATGTGTCAGCTAAGGATGTAGAAACATTTTGATGATTTCAATGTTGTTAAAGAGTAATAGCAAATAAAATCAAGTGCCAAGTTGCTGCCACACTGAGCTGGCACCTGCTTGTGTAGTGTTTCATCTTCCTTTCCTGCAGCTGAATTTTGGCTTTTACTAGTTTGGGTACGTGCAGCAAATACGGTATGAGCTTCACTCCACCAAGCCCTGAATCACTTTCATTTCTCTTATACGTGTGTGATGCATTGGTAATTTCCCACAATCTGCAGGTGAATCATTTTGTGCACATCATAGTTATCACTGACCTTCAGATACGGGCCATCCAACATGCATTTCACTGTGGTGATAAGGCTGTGTACTCAGAGCATGCTCTCTGCTTCTCACCTGTCCATATAAAAAGATAAACAGTATCTGGGTTGATCTCAGAAGCTGTGTAACCTATTTTTGTTCCCCCCCCAGCGGATCTATTTTTTTTTCATGAGAAGAGCTCAGCCTGGTGTTTTCAAGACATGCCTTTTCAATTTCATACTTCGTCTTCTCAAGGAAATGTGTCAACGGTTCATATTTGTTCACACCCATGCATATTGTATATGTGTAGGTTGGATAAAGTTACAGAATTTTAGAATATATACATTTTTCCTTTTCCTTAAATCCTAAACAGTGGATGTACCTCTCAGTAACCCTTAGTAGCATGCATCCAAATGGACGTGATAATGCATATTTACAGTATGACATCATATGCAATAACACTGCAATTATCAGTACTGGGCTGCAGCCAAATTCTTGGTATCCAGAGATGTGCTTAAAATGTTCTGGCTAGATAACCTCTGCGTGTACTTTGAAACTCTCTAATCTGAAGATAGAGCCACAATAAAGATAGCGCCGCCCCGCTGCCATGCAATTAGGGGTAATACAGTACTGATAAAACTGGGCTCTATGGCGTAGGTAAGTTGAGTTTAATGCAACAAATAGGCTACAGTTAAGAGGCAAGTTCTTGAAAGATTAAAGGATCAGGTTTCGTACAGGGGTTACAAATACAATTATTAAAATTGCTCTGAATCTATTGTTTCCTGAGTGAATCAGGGAAACCATAATTCACACCAGCTCTGCCAAAATTTCATTTTCCTAACACAACCTTATTTCTGAACATTAGAGATTCTTGACTTGTGTACTTCTGAAAAGCCTGAGGGAGCTGTAAAATTCATGTCTGTCTCCCCGGGGTTGAAATCAAAGATCAAAACTGCTTCAGCAAGTTTGATTTATCAACATTATGGGACACGCCTGACACACACACGCCTGGGAAACAAAGGGAATATTTACCCCGTCTTTACAGTTTATACAGAAAATGAGAGTCTGCGGACTCAGCTGTGTGCCACACAAACCCCAAGCAGGTCTGATTCTGACGTGCATGTCCCTCCCCGCTCTTTTTAATGGTTTAGTAAAGGCAACCACATCCCAGAGAAAAGAAACTTACAAAAGAAAAGATTCAAAATAATAATGTAGTGTCTGATGAAGGAAAAATGTCTTTCTCTATCTGAAGAGAAAGGAAAATGAATGTCTTTCCTCAGACGTGCTTTGAAGTCAAGCTAGTGGTGAAGGAATTACAGTATGTTGTTATTCATCAGCCAGTTGATTCTACTTTTTTCTGAACTGCGGAGAAGTTTAATAGCTCTGCCATTGATCAAATCTCTTCCCCCACTGTGATAATCGCTAGACACGCCTTTGAAACTTAGCAAGTATCATTTTGTGTTTCTGCTGCCAGAATATGTTATGTAATCCCTTTGCTTTATGGATTGTATGTTTTGTAATGGTACGAAACAGATGCTTCTAATTATGGCTATAAATATAAGACACTGTGAGGCGCACAGTGGTGGTTGTGCCAGAGAAAAGCTAAATAATGTCATTGTTCACAGAAACTGAATAATAACAAGTGCCTCATGAACGTACACAAAGAACCAGAGGGAGTGTTTTCCAGATGAAAGGATAGTTGGAACAATTTTGACAATTTCTGCATCGAGGACTTTGGTTTGACAGATTCATTAATAAGTGTGTGATTGTGTTGTTATTCCAAACTTTGTTTTTCTTCTGTGCCTTTGAATCAAAGCAATGTCTGCACATGACAGCTCCCCAATAGTCGAAGCCAAAGCCTCTTGACTGAATCCTCCATGTTTGTGGATGGGAGATGGACAAGACAAAAAGTCTGTTTGCTTATAGCTTTCTAGACACTACAGAGAAAACTTCAAAACTCTATTGTATGTTGAGCCTCTCCTTATCATAGACGTAAAGATGGACAACATGACCGCTCCCAAAAACTAAAGCCAAAGTATCTCAAATCCCCTCTCCTCCATGTTTGGGGATGGGACATGCACAATACTAAAAAGTCCAAGTACACGTCAAATACATTTTTCTACAGGATGCTTTCTGTTATTTTAGGGAGTTCTTGTAACCCTGATTATTGTTCAAGTGCTAATTATTTTTGGTAAATTTGGTTTGAAATATTTATTTTATGCTGTAAAACGTCACGATTGACAGCTGAGAATGAGTAGCGAATGGTCAAGCGCATGTATGGCAACCACGGCTCCCTCCCCCAATTGTTCCTGCGCACACTCTGGCTCTAAATAGACAAGATGGCAGCATTTTGATCTGGAATATGTTACCTTAATTTCTGGAGAGTGGGAGGAAGTGGAGACACGTCGTCCATCTATAAATACAGTCTGTGGTTGATCCTGTCCGAATGTTAACGTTTTCAAATAAGTACGCAACAACACAGCTGAGCTGAAAACAGCCTTGTTAATGATAGCCTGACATATTGAGCAAACCAAAGTCAAATTTTGACATGATTCTAAGTTACAGGCCTGATCGGATGCATACATTACCCACATTGCAACACAAACGCAAACGGTTTGGATGGAGTTCCAGGTGTGTTCACGTGTTTATGTGAGTAGCCTCAAGCCTCAAATGAAGAAAGTTGTTCAATCCTGTTTCTTTCACCTCAAGCGCAATCTCCAAAATTAAGTCAATTGCTGATTTGCACAAAGTTGTTCATGCTTTTATTTCATCTTGCTGTGATTTGCTGTAATGGATTTCACTTCTGGTATCATCCAGAGCTCCCAACATCGTTTTCAATTGATGCAAAACGCTGCTACTGCCTTTTCATTGTGACAAAAAAGGAGGACCACATCACCCCTTACACTGGCTCCCTGTCGGGGACCTACGTACCTTTCAGAATCATTGACCTGGTATTTACCCTCTTGAGCTAAGATCAGTGGACGGAGATCGTCTGGTTACTCCCAGTTGAACTTAGACAGACTAATTCAATAGATTCTTTTAAATCCCTTATCAAAACTTGTCTTTATATTAAAGCTTTTATAAAGAATTGACATTGGCTCTTATATACCCTCACTCATTATAACTATCTATATATTTTAGTAATTAATTATATCTGTTGAGTTTTTTTCTCCACTCCTGTTCTATTGTTTTATTCTCATAGTTTCTTCCTTTTAAAGCACTTTGTAATATTGTTAAGAAAAGTGATACATAAATGAAATGTATTATCATTGTAATTCTTATTTTCTTTACTTTATTCAGTTTTTTCATTTATGCAGTAGGATTATAATGTAGACGATTGGTCAGGTTCCCCTTTAATTAATTAATCATTCCCATCCCAATAGTGATGATAACTTTCAGTCCATCAAAAATAACATCCTTACAGCTATGCTGCTAATATGTGTTGGCACATTTTTTGTTGTTGTGGTTTGAACTGATGAACTAATTGTCACTAACAGATAAAGATAATCATGACTCAGTCCACCCTCTGCCTTTGAAAGCAATAAAAATTAGCTGTAAATCAATCCTGTCCAACAAAGTATTCAATGTGAAACCAACAGCGACTTGTGATGAGGACATCAAATGTCACTCTAGGAGAAACTTTGACCAATAAATCTATCAGAGAGCCTTCGTCTTGTGCTGATTGGCTCTCCCAGCTGTGTGCTAAACAGCGGATTGGACAGTGATCAGCTGGGATGGGGTAATGCTTATGACATTTCAACTTTGTCCCTTGAGACAGACTCAAGGTTTGCTCCTGGACACAGAGCCTCACAGAGGATCGTCTTGATCTAGTTGTGTGTTGTGTTTTAATTCCTGCTGGAAGGTTTCACTGAAATTTCATCAGCAGCTGATTTATTATTAGAATTATGGCACTGAAAACAGAGAAGGTAAGACATACAACTATCGTTATTTCCGTAAGAGAAAGATTCCGCCTGAGCAGTGGAAGAAAAAAGCTATTACAGAAGGTAAAAATGGATATATATTGATTTGAGTCTTTTTTAAAGGCAAGTGTGGGGTTGAGTGAGAGAAATTTGAACTGAAGATATGAATCATATTTTGTAAAATTAGGCAGAACTGAGAAAAACCTTGACTCTCAATCTTCACTCAGACTGGTTGTTCATTTCAGGCGCACCCTGGGTTGGACTTCATTGACCTCCTGCTCAGGAACACTGATGAAACCATTGGTTACCACAGCAACCAATCGTGGACTATCACATTTAATGATGTGAGTATGGTCATTGTGCACAGTTCACTAAGGGGACATAATAATCCCAAAAGCAAACACAGAATCTCATTATGAAAGTGTGATGGCCGAGTGGGATCTGTATATAACAAGGGTCATGTGTCGTGTTAATGGAAGCATGCATGTGAGCTCATTTACAGCTTCATGTATACATGCAGCTGAATGACAGACAGTGATGAGATGAGACTCACAAGGAAATGAGCTGGAGGAATTGAATGTTCTTTTCTGTGCTCGTGTGAGAGAATATGATTTTCTGATTAAGTCAATGGCAAGAAGATGATGGGATTATGTATACATATACTCTCTTCCTCCACCTCAGGCCCAGAGTCCAGAGAGAAGCTCTGCTGATGATTTCCTGGACTCCCTGCTGGGGGGGAGTGACTCCTCTACGCCGGCGTCCCCACTGTGGTCACCTTGCACGACCGACAGTGGCATCAATGAGGACCCCCTGATGGATCACACGGAGAGCCCTCACCCAACCTTTGACGCACCGGCTATCCCTCAGGCTCCAGGAAATCAGCTGCCAGCCAGTGAAAAAACTGCCTCCATTGATCAAAGTAAGACTGGATTAACAGTGACAGTTATATTCTGGTATTTTGGACTGGCAAGGAACATCTCTGAGGCTTACAGCCACATGAAACAGTACAGCGTTTAGAGACACACAAACCCACAGGAACAATGTGATCCAGGTCACTGCAGCCCTGCCAGGTATAAAACGTTGTGCTGCAGAATAATGATGGCTTTTGAGTGAGCTTCTAAAGGCTAAAGGCACCTTTCAAAGTGCAAATAATTTGTTTTTCCCATTTATGAGCATCTGCAAAGGATAAAAGGCTGTGCAATTGTCATTCATTACACGAGGAAGTTGTCTTTTGAGGGGAAAGTCTTTTGAATAAATGTCCCTTTTCACAATGCTGATGGTTGACCTCCTCGGTGCTAAACATTTTTTAGATGTGTTTAGATGTGGTTTATGCACATAAACCACATCCGCAACAACACAAAGACATTTCAAACAGAGAAAAGTGTGACATGCATTTTGTTGTGGCAGTGGACTGTGCAGCACAGCGGGGTGCAGCACACGCGGCGGTCTCAGATGCAGGCAGCAACCTAAACACGTAATGTTTTTCTTTGAACGGCACACGGTGGAAATATTTATTTAAGCGAAGCATCACCTGCTGTTTAACTCATTCAATCCCAAGGTCGGGAGTCCAGCAACCTGCAGGAGCAGTTTGGAATCGCATACTACCTCACGACGAACCAAAGCTCTGCTCTGTTGTCCAGTCAGACGCTCACGGTGAAGGACCTGCTGTTGTCGAACCTGGGACAGAAAGTGAGTAGAGAGATAATTATTTTTCCCCCCCAGCTTTTAAACCAATGAGGGGTGTTAATTAAAAATAATTGAGTTCAATGTTTTCGATAATTGCACTTCATGGTCCCCTGCTTACGTGTCCCACACAAGAGCCACCTTTGCACGATATCAACAACATTTCCTGAGCTACACTGCAGTGCTTTCTCTGGGTGAGCTGCCCAGACAGTCACTTAAACTCCAATATTCTGTCCGCATGGTTCACAGGCACAACAATTCCCCCAGCATTCCCTGCCAGAGCTTCAGCTTGACGAGGATGAGAAGACACTTCTGGCTAAAGAGGGTTTGAACCTGCCGGGCAAACTGCCCCTGTCCAAGGTACATGAGCAGGACACACACTCAAACACGTATATGGGGCACACACACACACGCACACACACACACACACACACACACACACACACACACACACACACACACACACACACACACACACACACACACACACACACACACACACACACACACAACATAGTTTCCTCTCACTCACCCTTTTTCTTTCTTATTCTGTCTTCTCCCTATCCTCCCATGTGTTTTTTCTCCCTGACAAGATTGAAGAGAAGGTTTTAAAGAAGATCCGGCGGAAAATCCGCAACAAGCGCTCGGCTCAGGAAAGTCGGAAGAAGAAGAGGGAATATCTCGATTGTCTGGAGGGAAGGTACGAGCCGGCTGCTCTCGGCCTCCTCACTCAGCACAACATTATTTCATGCACATTCCGCAGCCTGGGCAAATGAAGCTTTAATCTGCAGCCATCTGTTGTACTCTGAAGCACTTTAAAATTAGAGTATTTTGTCAGTAACTTTAAAGGGATAGTTCACCCAAGAATTAAAATGCACTCATTATCTACGCACCACTATGCTGATGGGGGGGGGGGGGGGGGGGGGGGGGGGGAGTGTTTGAGTCCACAAAACACTTCTTGAGTCTCGATTGAAGTAAATGGTGATCACTTCTTCCAACGTAAAAAACAACAGATTTTGTTTTTTAAATGCCTCCATACTGCTCCTGTGGTGTCATCCAAGGGTCCGTATGCCCTGATATTCAAATTAATTTACACCATGTTCTTATTCAAAATGTCCGCTGTTATCCACTCGCGAAGGCTGTTCCGGAGGACGATATCAGAACACTTGTGAATTTTCATTTTTGGGTGACCTATCCCTTTAACAAACTGTCATGGATGTGTCGAGGCCTCACCTACATAACCAATGTGACTGTTTATCACTGTTGAGAAATCCTGAAATGCTGTCTATTGTCGAGATATTCGGTGACAAAACATAGCCAAACATGTCGTGATATTCCACTTGCTTGGCTTTATACTGAAGATGGTGCATTGATGCAGTATCTCACAATGTTTGCTTGCAATGGAGCTCAGTTTAGTCCTTGTCCTCCTCCTCTTCCTCCTCCGCTACCTCCAGGTGGTGGAGAATCAACCTTACTACACAGCCAGGCGTCCTTTGTCACCAGATGTATTAATCCTGCCTGCCACCCCCACGTTGGCTCTTCCACCCATCCCACCTCCACAAACGATGCGGCATGTTTAAGCCTGTACTTTGATTCATATGACGAATAACACCTTAAAAGAAGTGCAGTCCTCAATTCCCCTGCATGTTGCTGTTTTGACAGATTCCAACAATTTATTGTTCATAAGCAGTGCCAGTGTATTTTCAGCACTGCTCGATTGCACTGATGCTGAGCTTCAGATGGTTATACTTGCACCACTGGACTCTTAAATTCCCCATCATTGATTCATCTCAGAACAAAGGAGTCATTAAACCGAGGGAGCTGTGGACCGTAGTCAAATCTGACATCAGAGTGGTAAAGAAAAAATTGGCAGAGAGTTTGTGGTCTAGAGACCAAAAAAAGAAACAAGAAGCCCTAGTGTTATATACCTTAATGAATACATAGAACACATTGTCTTTCTGTGCCTCAAAATCCCCAAACAACCCTTTGTGCATATTTCAATAACTTTTAAAATCCTTCATTATCTTATAGGAGTTTTTTTTACATTTAATAGTGTGCTATGAACATCTCATCCCACCTCGACCTCTGTTTCCCCTGGATCACAAAAGTTTGCATTGAGCAGAGTCGGCTGTTGTTTCTTTAATCAAACTCACTGCAAGCAGAGTGTATCAACTGGGTTATCACTTATTGATGCTTCAGCTCAGTCTGTCTGCCTTAATGGAGGGTGACTCATAGTGACTCAAGAAACCAGAGAGACAGCAGTAGAATGGGGTCGGGGGGAGGGGGGTAGAGTGGAGCCCCAAGATTTCAGAATGGGTGCGAGATAACACTCAGCAGACGGATATTGGCTAAAGGAGAATTGAAGGAACACACAGTGCTTAAGGCCTATTAATATCCTCTTAATATATGTTTCTTTTCTCTTCCACTTACTTCCTCGCTGTCTCTCTCCATAGGATGTCTGCATGCAGCGCTCACAACCTGGAGCTGCAGAGAAAGATCCAGCAGTTGGAGGAGACCAACCAGTGAGTCCTCAAATGAGCCAAACAAGGCCTCCAACTAACGATGTGCCCTCATTATTGATTTATCCATGGATTATTTCCTCGTTGTTTTGCTTATAACTTTAAAGGGTGGAGAGAAAATTGAAAAAAACTTTTTACATCAACCAAAGATGACAAGGTATTCAATTTACAGGGATTTAAAACCATTGACTGTAGATGGATGACATGACTGCTCCCCAAAAGTCAAGCCATCGCTCCCTTGGGGTTGGTTGCAGTATAGGTTATAAATCCGGCCTCCTCCATGTTAGTGGATAGGACATGGATCAAACTGTAAAGTCAAAGTACACGTCAAATACATGTTTCTCAATGATCCTTAGCTCTAGAGCCAATTAAGTGGTGGCGGTAAAAACAGTACTCACATCAGCTTCACCCTATCGATATGGATTCCATTGTGGGCATCATCTTAAACAACTGAATGAACCAAACAAAAGAACTTTAAATGCTGATTGGAATACTTTAATGACTTAGGTTCATTTTTTTGTTTGCTGTTTTTATCTCACTGTTGGGATTCGTTTCCAAGCAGCTACACTGAGTATCTTTTGTTGGGAGTTGCAATGCATCTGTCAGTGTTTCATCTGTATCGATTTTGTCCCTTGGCCCCTCTTAAGAGGCAGACAGACATTCCTCATATTGCCAGAATACAAAGCCCTCTACAAATTTGAAACCTGAAATGCTGTTATTTGGCTCCGCTTCCTCCGCATCCTGCTTCCTCATTAGGCTGCTTTCTTCCTGATGCTGCTGGGCTAACGTGGGAAGACGCTGCATGCTCGTGCTCTTCTTTTTGTTGTTTGAGTTGCCAGTGATCATGACAAATGATGCCTGCACATCAAGGAACCTGTGCATCTCCCCTGTGAACAATTCTTTTTTTACACAGCCTCTTTCGTCTTTCTGTCTGCATTTATATTACAGTGCTCTGTTGGAGCAGTTAAACCAGGCGCAGGCTCTGCTTTCCAGCAGCTCCAGCAAGACAACGCAAAAAGGGACCTGCATCCTGGTGAGACAGATTACACACTGCATTTGCACATCTGCCCAACCATAATAGGCACATATGGATATAATACACAAGAGACAGAGGCTCAGTTCTGTGTATGTATTAAAGAAAATCTGATATTAATTATATATTCAAAAAAACTGGGATTTTTATGCAAGTTCATCATTAAACGTCACAGCCTGTTTTCCACTGTTGCATTTATATTTAAGATGTTAATCGAATGAAATGTTTGAGTTGCACCTGCGCTCATCTTTTGTTCACAGTTGTGTGTTGGTTATGCTTAATACCACCTTTTCCTCACCCCTGTGCTTTCTGTTGTTTCCCTCTGCTCTCTGTGCTTGGCCTGTTTTTGTCCTGCTGTCTGTGTTCGTGTCCAGGTTCTGCTCCTCTCTTTCTCTCTCCTTATTTCCTCAAATTTTCAGCCAGACCCTTACAGCCATCTCAGCCAGGCGGAGTACACAGAGACCAAAGGTATGTAGGCATGCATACACCCACTGTCTTTCTCTAACACACACACATACACTTACACCTCTCCACCATGCCTCTGCCCCCTCAGTGCCGTCCCGCTCCCTGCAGTCAGTGGATGAAGTGCAAGACGTCCCTCCTCCTCCACTCCTCACTGTCTTCAGGGGCTTTGAGGCCTTGAGCAGCCTGACCGAGAAGCTCTGGACCTGGGCAGATTTCCCCATGGTAGACGTCCAGTCCTCTTACCACCAGGATCACAGGCACCGGGACAATCACTGAGCTCCTCGGGCGTCACAGGAGGAAAGATAGCAGCGAAGCAGTGCAGCCTTGCTTGCAGATACAGCATCCAAATTAGCAATTTTATTGCTTTTTTAGCGTCTGTTCAGAGACCGAGTGAGGTGTCATGGTGTGTTTGCCACCCACCCTAACACACAAATAAAATATTTTTCTAACTGGAATTCGGATGGAGGTCGGGGAGGAGGTCATCCGCACAGATGCATTTTTTGTTTGTTTCTTCATCTCCTTTCTTTGGATGAACGGAGCCTCAAGGACCTGGCAGATATTTTATTGCTGATGTACTACTGCATGATATAGGTATTTGCAGTATGATTTGGAAAAGAAGACAAATGTCAATTTACTGCTGTATTTTATTATTAACTTTAATGTATATGAGCAAGAACATAATTTAAGGATTAAAATCTTTTCTGAGTGACTTTGTGTTTTATTTCTTTTAAGTCGAGTTTGGAAGAGATGTGCATCCCCAAAAATAACGAGGCAATATCGTAAAAACTACAATTTCGTCCCCTCAAATATATAAGTAAAAACTGCTGCATGACTTCTCACTTCAATAAAACCAAGCCTCACTTTCATGCAAGTTGTCAAAAGAAACTCTGCCTGTTTTTTATAGTAGATATTATATTTTTTACATGTTTAAATTTTAGAGCAAAAGTATTCATTGCTATACTGTCTGTGGAAATTAGATCTATGTTGCGAGACCTTTTATAGTTGGTTCAAAGAAATATGTTGTCATTATTAGTTATTATCAAATGCTTTTGAGGGATAATGACTTTTAGTCTATCTATTAAACAAGAACACTTCATGTCTCGGGTTTGCTGGCACATTACCTAACCTAATTTTATTTCCCATATCCTTTCCAGGAGAATAACATCCACCGTTTTCTTCCTCATCTATGTTCCCCTCCACAGCACGTCACAGTTCAGACAGCATATCGATTTTCAGGACGGTCTCCATTTCCAGGATTTTTAATCTCTTTCTTTAACATTACAGGTGGGGCTTTTTTTAAACATTGATGCATAGATCTTGATAACAAACAAATATCAAGCTAATTAAGTGTGTGTAATTAAAAAAATCCAGATCTAGTGAATTTAAATGTGGTTTCATAAGGGGACTATTGGGCCTTGGCAGATGTATGCACTCTAGTATAGTATAGTATAGTATAGTATAGTATAGTATAGTATAGTATAGAAGTAGTAAGCTCTGTAATTCATACTGTAAGATATTCAGATTTGTGGCTGATCAACAGATGGCTTAAGGTGACGCTTAAGGAAAGTCACCAAAGTCATCTGGATTCATCCTCTGGGGACCATGAATGTGAGTCCATCAAGTAGATGGGCCTGAGTGGTCGACCGACTGGACCTACATTGTATCCCTGTGGAGTCAGGCTAGAAGGAGCATGGATAAACAAAATAAATGCAAATGTACTCTCCACCTGTGTTACATTTCTGGAAACAGACCATAATATGTGGAGGCAAGAATGCATGATTCAGCCGTTATTTGAATACATAACATCTGCATGTTATGTTTGATTTGATGCTCTTACGAGTTTACAGAGTTTAGTCTGTGGCTCGTCACAAATTGTCTGAGGTCGGCCTTCGTATTTAAAAATCCAGGTTACACGACGCTGTTTGCAGAACAGGTGTCATTTATTTCAACAAACCTCGCTGAGTGCTGTGCCTCCCAGCTGATAGAAAAACTGAGAGGACAGACAAAACTTAAAAATTCTAAACAGAATAAATTCAAGCAAACCTGAACCAAAAAAATGCAAGTACACTATCCACAGAGGGAGCGAGAAATGAATTATTGATCAGGTTGCTTTAAGCAGCGGGATGCAGTGGTGTGATAAAGATATGGATGTACGTAGAAATTCTATATGAATAACAATCATGTAAGGGCTGAGCAGAGATACTGCTGGCCGGGGGTGAAAAGAGGTAACAGGACGAAAAGATAATTTATCCTGCTTTTCTCTACGAGCTCAGTTTGTCTGCGGTTCCATGAGCTTTTGAGGATAGAAGCAGAAATATCATTAATTCTGCAAACTGGTGGCTGTGGCAATCTGCACATGTTGCTCCCTTTATGATGACTGTGATATTTTTACCCATACACCGATGTCTAAAGTCATTACTCGCAAGAGGACCTTTATTAAAAACGAATTTGTCCCCTCTCTGAAAAGGGCGCAGTTTGAAAACCTGACTGTCACTGCTGCTATATTTTTTGCATTGCAGAAATGCAAAGGGAATCATTCAGATTGTGAATTCAAATGGCTTCGTCTGCGTGATGCTCTTTCCACATAGACTGACAAAGAAGACGGCCACTGGATGTACTCAGCCCTGAATCTGTACGTGAATAACAGAGAGCACAGTTAAGTGATTCTGAGTAGAACTTCTGAACGGTAATGACGAATGATGAAAAGCTCTTGTCAGTGGCCGAGTTCATTCCAGGCTTCTCTCATTCATTATAATCTCTAACAATTATCTCTCTCCTCATGTAAATTTAATCTGATTTAAATATGATAGAATTAAAAGTCAGGGTACATGCACTTCCCTCTGGGCTTTATCGGGACTTGCAGACAAAAAGAAGCCCTCAGTGTCACACAACACAAAGACAAACTAATGAGATTTAAATTAAACATCTTTAAACAGCTTTTAAAGATTCAGCAGAATGCAAATGATGATGACGGTTCATGTATGAAGTATTATTTATGTGAGATGGTTCATTTCATATACTGAAGAATGGATAATGTGTTTTGTGTTTGTTGGGATGCAATAAAATTCAAAAATCATATCGATATAGTTTCCACGAATAGCATATACCACAAGTCCAATATATATTGATATAATGTTTGCACATTTCGTAAGCATTATGAGGTTTAACACCTAATTGATCAACCGCAGATTTGTGATATGTTTTACTGCTTATCAAGTGTTATGTGCTCATAAAGAAGAGTTTAAAACCACAACGTTCACTCAGTAGAAGAGAATTTAAACTTAAAAGAAATAATCTTGTGACATGTATCTTGATAATTATCAATATTGACCAATTTGGAAATATTTTTGACTTGATAGAATTTTAGGCCATATCTCTGAGCCCTTCTTACACAGACCGTTCACAGAGAGCTTTGGGTAAGATGCCAACAATATCTGGTAAATTTGGTAAATACTAAATAATATTATTATGTATTCCGCTTTGTATTCGTGGCTTTGAATTGTATTTTATTTTGTTATATTTTATTCATGGGTTGTTTGCTTGTTTTTATCAGGTGTAGTATTTAAGTTTGTTGTGCAGTTAGTTTGAATGTTATACATAGAATTATCCATCGATATTTGTAATTACATAAGATTTTATTTCAGGGTTGCCTTGACTGGCTATAGGGACTAAGAGAAGAGAATAAATTGTCTCCAGCTGTCTTGACAGGCCTTTAAATCCGACCATTTGAAGATGTCCCTCGTGGCAAACTGTTGATGTGTTGTTGTTGAATCACAGAGGTGTCAGATGCTGCCTTTGGCCAAATTCTTTAAAAAACGCATGTGAACGATTTTTGGAAACTGATAAGTCACAGAGCGTCCGAGCGAGTCCAGTCCTGCCTGTTGAGGATTGAGAAAATGACAGAGCGTCTCAGCCAGCTTCACCCATCCTGCTCCTTTCTCTCTGATGCGTATACAGGTGGCCACACCGCTGCTTTATGTGAATACCAACACTGACCTATAAGAAATGCAAATCGAAAACAAACAACTCTCCCTCTCTCCCTCCTCTGGCTCCCTGACAAAGACTAAAGGCTGTTTGAAATCTAATTATCAGTCTTCTGATGTGCATTTCTGATGCATAACATCAAATCCTCGTAGGCTAAACAAACCTTTCCTGGAAATACCACCCTTGTACTTTAGCTGCACATCATATTCAGGGATTTCTAATGGTTATATCAGAGCACAACGATGAAATGTGAGGTTATAGCCGACGCCATTCTGATAATGTAAGATGGGAAGAGATGGCCCGGCTGCAACTCAGTTCAAAGGAAGCAGAAACTCTGAGCAAACTTTAAATGAGGTAAACAAGAATTATAATAAGAACAAAAATGACTCGGAAAAGTTCTGCAGTGGCCTAGTTAAATATCGCACAGTTATATATTCCGTTAAAAACAACACAACCTCCTCAATGAAAATTCGTTTTGAGGTCCAAGAAAAGTAAATTGTCCACTCCTGTTTTTTTCCACCTACACTTAATGTCAAAGATAAAATCCTTTTTTCACATTTGAGGACTACTCAAGTTTGTCGATGTCTTTATCTTGTCCTGGCTAGATTTCCTGCTATGGTATTACTCATGCTAGGATTATTACTGCTTCAAGAAAACCCCAGGAGATACAAGGCTGGCAGTTAGATACCATTTTCCCATCATTCCGGTTGAGTGAATGGCAAAACTGTGCAAGTCATCAAGATTGGAAAAAGGCACCAATTCTAGCCTCGCTGCATTGGCCTCCTGTTTGTTTTGCATTGAAACCCCTGTGTACATCACGGTTTTATTCACTCCCTATGAGCCTGCACGCCATTAGGTGACCTGAGGCCATCATGCTTTTGCAGTATAAGGGCCCTCAAATCTCTGGAATGACGTATTCCAGATGAGATCAGAAATGCTACGTCTTTTACTGTTTTTAAATCACTTTTTACAACATGCTTTTTTTACTTCAATATTTAATTTTACATTCATTCAATGGGTATTGATTTTTTATATTTTAACTGCCCACCTCTGGTCCCATACGATTCCTATTCCTTATATTTATTGTACTTAATTTTTTACAATTATTTATGTTAATTTTGTTTTGCATTTTTATCCTCTTGTAAAACACTTTGTAACTCTGTCATAAAAAGTGCCATACCAATAAAGATTATTATTATTATTATTATTATTAATAATAATACATAATTAATGTTACCATACAGCATACATACATCTTTCCCCCCTGATTATTTACTTTAAAAATACACCTGATTTTACTGGAAGTAGAAAAGAAGAAATGGTTTTCCCTGTAGTTGATATCTTCACGAAGCGCATGTTGCACGACAGGGCCGCTCATGAGCGCCACCAGGCGGTGGAGCTGAGCCCCGCGACTATAAAAGCCTCCAGTGTGTGGATGCTGCGAGCATCAGTGAGAGAAGAGGAGGCTGCTGTCGCACTTCAGGCTCCAAAGTAGACTCCTTCACATTCAACAGCTCCTATCGTTAAGCTTTTTATTCTTTCCTCCACAACTGGAAACAACAACAACAACAACAACAACAACAACAACAACAACAACAACAACAACAACAACGCAGATGCGCTTCTAGAAACCACTCGAATAAAGCTGGGATCTCCCGCTGGGACTTTGAACCTTAAATGCAGCAGGACGGGGACGATGGGGATTTGTGCATCCGAGACTGAGCCCGACAAGAGGAGGGAAACCTGCGCAACTTATCGCTTTAAAAAGTAACTTGTCCCCGTTTATTTCGTATTTCCCCTCCGCAGCTGCTTCATCATGCAGAGCAACAGCAGCGCCTCCGCAGCCCTGAGCGCGTGTGGAGAGGAGGACGAGCGCGAGCTCTCCAAAGTGGTCAGTCCCACAGGAGCAGCCTCCAACCTGGCTACTCTCAACATCTCCCTGAGCTGCTGGCTGCACGTCCTCTCCAAGGAGTCCTCCCTGGACCTGCACGGAGACGGCGCCAACCTGGCCGTAGGTTTGATTATCCCATACTTATCAATCAAACAGTAATCCAACTATATTTGTACAGAGACCTTCATGCAGGTTATAGTGCAGCTCTAAGTGCTTCCCAATCATGAGCCAAGAAAAGACAACACGAATAACAATGTGGACAGTAAGATGCCATCAAGACTTTAAAAGCTACAAAAGCAATATCATAATTTTTAATCAAATGAGATGAAAACACACTCTAAGAACAGTTATATTTAATGCAATTCAAAACATACATGTAATATGTTGTACTTATAAAATGTACAAGTTTCTGTAAAGTTTGTGATTATACATGAAAAACATGCTTCAAACACTTTTTTCTTTTCTGCATGTCGGGTTTTGGCTTTAATTTCCTTATGTGCAATTTGTGTTTGATCCTCTTTAAGAGAAAACACTAAATCCGAGTGTTGTTGTCTGACAGGTGCGAGTCCTCATCGCCCTGGTCTACCTAGTGGTGTGTGTGCTGGGGCTTGTGGGTAACTTCCTGGCACTCTTCTTGCTCCACTCCCGCCGCCGGGGCCACCACCACTCCTCCATTGACTGCTACGTGATGAGCCTGGCGCTGACGGACCTCCAGTTCGTCCTCACCTTGCCATTCTGGGCCATAGACACGGTGCTAGACTTCCGCTGGCCTTTCGGACGCATCATGTGCAAGATCGTCAGCTCGGTCACCACCATGAACATGTACGCCAGCGTCTATTTCCTCACCGCCATGAGTGTGACCCGCTACCGCTCCCTGGTTACCTCACTGAAGATGGAAAGCCCTAGGATCGCCACTGCTCGGGCCAAGTGGGGCAGTTTAACCATCTGGGTGGTGTCACTGGTGGCTACGCTGCCTCATGCGTTCTACTCCACCACAGTCCAGGTTTTGAGACTCATCTATCATCCCTGATTTGATTTGCTTACAGTGTTTTGTCTGTTGTGGGCGAACAGCCTCTGATGCAGTTGTTGCTTTTACAGATATCTGCTGATGACGAGCTGTGCTTGGTGCGGTTCTCTGACTCCGACTCAGGCCACTGGGATCCACAAGTCCTGCTCGGACTCTATCAAACGCAAAAGGTCCTCTTAGGATTTGTCGTGCCCTTGATTATCATCAGTGTGTGCTACCTCCTGCTCCTGAGGTTCATCCTGAGCCGACGCATCGTTGGCAGTGTGGTCAGTGGAAGCGAAACCGAGAAGTCAGAGAGCGAGAGGGGACGCCACCGCCGCCGCTCCAAGGTCACCCGCTCCGTCACCATCGTAGTTCTGTCCTTTTTCATCTGCTGGCTGCCCAACCAGGCTCTCACCATGTGGGGGGTGTTAATCAAGTTTGACATGGTGCCCTTCAGTAAAGCCTTCTACAATGCACAGGCCTACGCCTTCCCCCTGACTGTGTGCCTGGCCCACGCCAACAGCTGCCTCAACCCAGTGCTCTACTGCCTGATCCGACGGGAGTACAGAGCTGGACTGAAGGAGCTTCTGCTCAGGGTGTCTCACTCCGTCCAACACGTCCTCACTCTGGCTCTGAGAGGGAGACGAGTGGAGGAGGCACCATCCAACCTGGTCGGGATACACAAAGACATCAACATGTGATTCACTGTCGGAGGAAAAGTGCTCATTCACTTTTTACTTGCTAAGAGTTGAAGGAGAAGATTGATCTCCCTCTCTTGTTAGAACATGAAATAGGAAGCTACAGCCAGCACCTGGTTAACTTAACTTAGCATCAAGCGCTAAAATAGCCAGGATTTAACATAAAACCCCAAAATGGCCACTCGCTGTTTTACGTAGGTTTATATGTCAGACTATTTCTTGGACGGGACCAGTTATTTCCTGGTGCGGTTGTTTTTGTTCAACAAATAATAAGCCAGGTGTTAATTACTGGGTGCTAATGAATGAACCTTGTCACCATGTTGGCTCCCTGTGTTTCCAGTCGTTATGCTAAGCTAAGCTAACTAGCTGCTGTAGCCTCATATTTGCACAGAGACATGTGTGGTATCAATCCTCTCATCTACCTCTCAGTAAGAAAGGCAGGCAGCATATTTTCGTAAATGTCGAACTTTACCTAAAACTTGTGTGCCCTTTTTTATGGTGCCATTTTTCCAAACAGGTTTTTTTCTTTTCCTTTTTCCCACACAATCAAGCAAAGTGCAGTGTACTATTTGAGATTGTCAGATTTCCATTATGACTGATGTGTTTAATATCTGTGTTATTATAGCTAAGTCAGTTAGGGCATTAGAATCTGTCACTCTTCATTTGTCATTCGCAGTTAAACTTAACTCCACGATATATATATATATTTTTTTCAGTGTCGGTAGTGTTTGATAGAGCATGATGCTGTCTGCCATTTCCATGTCTCTTTGTGTCCGCCTTGCTGTGCTTCTGTGAAATGTTTTGTGGATACACGTGTGTTCTGTGACATTAAATAAAAGGAGAGGACAAAAGAGTCTAGTGACGTCTGAGGAAGTTAATCTCTCCTGCAGCCACGAAACTGCAGAGACGTGGCAAAATTAGGCAGCCGCACAAAAGCTGCCATACTTTTGCCCTTTTTGCAACCTTTATAGTCTGCACATGGATAAATATCTTCAGCTGCACACTGATAAGGGCACCTGCCACACACACAAACACAGACGCATACACCAAAGTTGGGCCAGTGGGTCACTGAGGGAACCTGCATCTTCCTGCCACGAACAGAAAACAGTCAAAAGAAGTAGAGTCAGTTCTCCTTCAGCTTACTGCCCGACATGTTCACTGTGATATCGGAGAAAGTCTTATGTCGCTGTCGCACATCTATTATCGTTTCCGCTGATTTGGGGTTTTCTATTTTATCAAGCTGGAAACGCACATCCAGAGCACCAAGTTTGGAGGAAGGACTCAAACATTTTACTTAAGTAAAAGTACAAAAAAAATAGACTTTAATGTACTTGAGTAAAAGTACTGCGTTAATTTTTCTACTTGAGTACAATAAGTAAGTAATTACTTTTAAATATACTTGAAGTATTAAAAGTAATAGTACTTGCTGAGTAGGACAAATCCCCCTCCCATTATTGATTACTTTGCAAAAACTTGTGAACATTACTGCAATCTATAGTTAAACTGGAGAGTAGAAGAAAGTAAAGATATTTGCTGATATATGCAGTGGTGCAAAAGTGAAAAGTACCTGAAACTAAATCTACTTAAGTAAAGTACAGCTATGTGAAAAATGCACTTACGTATGGTATTAATAATAATAATAAGTTATATTTGTATAGCCCCTTTCATACAAGAAATGCAGCTCAAAGGGATTTACATACAATATACATACATAACAATAAAAACGTTTTAAAATGTAATTGCAATAAGTAGAGATGTTAAAATGACATATAAAAGAAAAGGAGTGAGGGCAAGTGCAAGATCTAGTTAATGGTGGAAGCAAAGAGAGAAGTTTTATGTTTTCTTTTAAAGACATTTACTGAACTAGCTTGTCTGCGAGTGTAATCGAGTGTAATTTATTAAAGCTGCGTCTACGAATTGTATTCCCCCCGGCTGATTTTGGGAACCTCTGATAGACTTGCTGCAGATCATAGCGGGGACATAGTTAACTACAGAGTCAGCTCTGTAACTCGATCACATATTTTTAGGCCTGGTTAAAAAGAAAAACAATCTGACAGGTGTAGTGATCCTGGCTATTCATCTTCAAGGACAGACAGCAATTTCCAGAGTGCCGCTGATGAAAACCACTTGAGGAAGTTACTGATGTCGGTGTACTGAGTAGCCAGAGAATATGGAGGCACTGGGAGCAAACTGGGAGCAAACTCCACACAAAAAGATTTTTCTCCTTGTGAAGTCCCAGTGCCAATCACTGTACCACCGTGCTGTCGTGTGATGTATAAAAAGAAACAGAAATAGGTCAAAGTCAGTCACACTTGGAGGTGACTAAGTATAGACATGATGCATGTTTGCATCTCAGTATGCAAAGATGTTTGCAAAACAACACAAAAGCTCCCACTGAAGAAAAGTACAATATTATTTCTGACTATTTTAATGTGCAAGCTTTTAAAGATTGGTCAGTTCTGCTCTTTCTGTGAACAACAAATGCCAAACTACATGTCAATGTTGTACAAGAGAAAATAATCTACAAGAGGAGGAGTCCACTTTCAGAGCTCCACTTAGTCTTAAATCTAAATTCAGCTTTTTCTGGTGCTTTTAGCCGCATCTCACAATTTTCCACAGGACTTGAAGTTAAAGCTCTTGTTATGAGCTCATTGTCCTCGGCATGAAGAACAAGAGTTGTAGTTGAAAGCTTTAAATTTAAACTGCTTCCAAACGTCTTAACCATGATGGGTGAAACCACTTCTAATGGTCTTGAACATGAGAAGATTGTAACCACGTTTCCCAGTTTTCATCAATAATGCCACAGGCTGCAGCTGTGATGTCTGAAGGCTCGACTGCTTAATACGGTCATCATCATGTCGAGCTTTCAACCGATTCTCATGATGCTGATCACACAGAGCTTCAGTCTTTGGGATGAAGACTTAATGAGACGCGGTTGAAAGCTCCAGCTGAAAGCTCATTGTCAATCTGCTTTCAGCCACACCCCCCAGTTTTCATCGTGAAAACGTGTGTTAGACCCATGCTCTTCGATCAGTCACAGCATGAAGACCAAGCGCTGCAGTTGAAAAGCTTTGGACACAGAAAGCTTTTAGTGATTTTCATCGAGGGGAAATTCCAGCTGTTTTGTCTCCAACATGAAAACCTTTTAACTGCATCTCAGTTTTCCTGACTAGGAGTCGCAGTTGACAGCTCCGGCTGAAAGCTCAACTGCTTCAGCAAAGACCCAGAATAACAACAAGTGGACGTTTCTTACACTGTCGCAGTTGCCCCATAAGATGGACGTGATCTATTGGTCCGATTCCAAACGTTTTTGCGAGTAAAATCAATTTACACACCAGCATTTATAAACATAGGGCCCATGTTGAAAAATACCAGAATTCCTCTTTTAGGTCTAAAAGAGCATTCAACCACATTCGCTCTTAACTCTTAATTTAAGATCAAATTACAACTGCGCCTCATGGTCTCTCTTAATTATTAGCTTTTTTTCTAGATAGTACAGCCTTCTCGATTCGGTCTGATAGAGATGTTGAGAGAGTCTTTGACAGTCCCATGATACTCAGCTTTCAATCCCCTCTGCTGGTCTTCTTCATCACCACTAAATTGTGAGGAAGAAAGCTGTGAACATGTCCCTGGCTTCCCTAGAGTAACAAACATTCACACCCAGAATCTGCCTGAGCTCCACTACTCAAGGACACTTCATCTGTATGAGAGAGTTAAATTATCATATAACCCGACATTCAAAACCACTCTTTCTCCTCAGTTAGCGGGATGTTGTGCTTGGGAGGTAGCACGGGTCGTTCACTAATCAGAAGGCCAGTGGTTCGATTCTTAGCTCCTCCAGTTCATATTTCAAAGTGTCCTTGGACAAGACACTAAACCCCGAACTGCAGTTTGAATGGTTAAGTGCTATAAATAGAATGAATGTGTGTGTGTGTGACTTGTAGCGTCGACTGCTTTAAGTGAACATCAAGTCAATTTATGCCGTTTTCAACACTGGAGAATCATTTGTTGAGAACAGTGGCGATGAATCCGGATGCAGCTGTTAGCGCTGTTGTAGCAGCACGACTTAGTCACGTTACAATTAAGATGCAAGTGTCTTAAAAGGACATTGATAATGTTGTGTTCCTCCTTCAAGAAGAGCAAAGAGTGGGAGTGACTGCCCTGGAAATGGTTCCTGCACGTGGAGAAGCAGGTTCCCGACGCCCCTGCTAATAAAAAAAAAAAAAACCATTATCAGCCTGTGTCAAAGAGCGAGCTCGTGATAAAATCAGTTCCGCTCAATTTAGAGTGTTTTTGAAAATGTTTACTTCCAATTTACGAGTAAATTACAGCTACTTTTCTCTCTTTTCTGGAGACTCAAACCTTCAGGTGTCGAGGAAAACCACTCAAAACTGTCTCTAATGGCTCGTAAATTGTCCGAACTTTTGGCTTTACTCGTTACAATTTCCCAGCACTTCATTTCGTTTGACGTAAAAGCAAATATATTCAATCTATGAATCTGCTCCTGCTGGCATCTGAAGGAGATTCTTCTGAATTCGGACATCAAACGTTGGTTTTCAGGTTCACTGGACTCATCGCAGAGGATATGTTGACAGTGTTTTAAACCCAGAGAGGCAGTTATGGGCCATTAAAATTGAGACAAAATGAACACTGTTTTTAAAGCTGATTTTACCCGGAAGCGTCACGTTCTTCATCTTCATCCCATTTGCAGTATCACGCCTATGAAAACGTCACTTTGCTTCCTCAGAGACTTGCTCAAGCTCGCTCATGCTGAAGGGGGGGGAGCATCTATAAACACTGTTAACAACCATCATCAAGTCACTCTAATGAGATTCAAGGACTCAACACACCCGCTGTCTGATTCCGTTAATGATTTCCTCCAACGGTCTGGTGCCACAACCTTTAGGGAGCCTAAACTCTTCAGTCTAAGAAGCCATTAACACTGCTTTACAGGTTAGTCTGACCTTTTGGGCTACATTCATTGTTCTCACTTTCCTCGCAAGTGCCACGGAGCTCCACAGCAGTGAGTGTTACATAGTTAATAAGCTCTCCTCCAGACTTGATTATGGCTTCGTCAGACCGCAAGATCAACAGTCGTCTAGTCCCTTTGTGCCCACTCAAGCCGTGCCGCCGCTGACTGGCTCCCTGTGGCCTTTCTGTGCCATTGTAGCAGTAGATAGTCTGCTGCTATATGAGCTTTTCCAGTTTCTAATGATGGAGTCTGAGAACTTTTCAGAAACCATTCCTCACTATTCTGACTGAAACTCACAAGCGCCAACGAGAACATGGCTCTGATCCTCACTGGGCCTCTGTTGGGCCTGAGAAACTGTGTTTTTAGTAAATTTACCATAACAGAATAAAATTTAAATATAAAAATTAAAAACAAATATTACATTTCTCTAATTTCTCTTTTCCTCTTGTAAAATTAGGCCTAAAAAAGTACATCAAACAAGTATAAGGTCCACTTGAGACCTGGTATTAATGTCAGTGAAAAGCTCAGAGTACGTCAGTTCACACATGGCATTAGAATGCACCTCTACGTGTCTGGAGTGACCACTTGTGATGAGATCTCACTCCCCCACTCAATATGCAAAAACACACGCACGTCATTTCTGCCCGCGAACACGAAGCGGTGTCGTCTCCAGAGCCGTGATGAGGACCATTCACAGAGCAGGCAGTTGGACTGAGCGTGTGTAGGAGTAACAGCTGTTGCATTGTCCGACTGTTCCATCTGTTGCTCATGTCGAGGAAAACAAAGTGCCTTAATAGGCCGAAGCATATTCAACATCAGACATGCAGCGACGTGATCTGCACCTGTGTCCCACTGTGCAGCCGTGGCATTGGGGAATGAATTATCTTATTTACTAAAGAAAAGGAAACTAAGGTGCAATTAAAGTGCAGGGTTTTGTTTTTTATCCTGGAATCTGTATTTACAAGGTGGAGGCTCTTCCCATTGACAACATGTCTTCTTTACAGACAGCAGGTTCGATTACCACCTTCATTCACGATGCAGTGATGGGTAATGAATCTTTAAACTAGCGGTGTATAGATTCTGTCCTCAGTGATGGTGAGGAAACGACACGGCAGACAAAGACTCATACGTGCTTTTCTCCATGTCCTTTGAAAAACAGGTTGGCATTTGCAACTAGGCCACTGCTGGCTGACAGCACGTATACAGCACATAGAACAAAGCACAGAACACAGGTAGTAGTTATAATCTTTAATGCCATTACCTATATATATAAAAAAAACTGTAAAATGGCAGACAAAGTACAAGGCTTTTTCCTGAGATAAAAACACTGTCTTACAAACAAACACAACATGTGATTACGGTCCATTTACAGCTAATCAGCAGAAGCACATGGGAAAAGCTTTTAACGGGGTGCTGCAATTTTACACACCTCGATAAAAGCTTCACTTATCACTGTGTTCTAGTTCTCATTGCATTGTCCTAAAGTAAAGGTACATCATTCGTGTTCTTACAGTAGCAGGACGTACGGCCAGTACTTCGGGGGCTTCTGGTGTAGACAGTGGATATCCAGGCCTAGACTCCGTCTTCTGTTCTTCTTTTATCACACGAGTCAAACGATTCTTCGCATTCTACTTTTTGTAGGTGATTTGGGTCCAGGCGACATTTTGGCTAATCTCTATGAACAGTTTTCAATGTGGTCAATGTGTTTCATGTCTTTTGTTCTCCACACGGACTGTTTACCTGCGTGCAGCCAAAGCCTGCTCCAACATGATTGGTCAAACTAAAATCAGGAAACCAGAAGGCTTCCAGCCCCCAAATCTTGTCCCTCACCTCCACATTCTACATATTCTCATGTAGAGTCTTTTTTACAGAGACTAACTTCTCTTTGCTGTTCATTGTGACTGTGACGGTAAGTGTACAAAATCTAGGATTGACCAAAACCACGAGGGCGGAAGATGAGTAGAACCTCCATCATCTGTGAAACTGATGAAACCGAGCAGCCTCACATGTAAACTTTGTTTCTGGATGGGTTTGTGTTGAGACGCAGTTGAAAGAAAAAAAATACCTGAGGCTATTTCTCTTCATTTTTCACCACTGGGGAGTCTCCTCTCTCTCTCTTTACTGAAAGCATCTCCTCCTTCACGCTCCCATTGTCTGTTAGCTGTGCGGCTTCTCTCTTCCTTTCATCCTTAACAAGGGTCTTTTTCACCCTCCCTTTTGCAGGAAGAGCACACGGTGGTTTGACATCTTGGGCGGCCTCTGAGGCGCCGGTGGAGCTTTCGCAGACCGTCGGCCCTTCCCACTTTGGGATGTCCAATCCCAGCAGCTCCATCACCTGTTTCATGACCTCGTCCACGTAACCGTTGATACGAATGTGCGCATGCTTGTCCTATAAGACAAAATATTACAACAAAAAATGTGAAACAAAAAACAAGAAGGCATCTGCTAAATTTTTTAGGGCCAATTAAAGGGGTCAAAATGCGATTTTGAGAATAAAGTCCCAAAATTACGAGAAAAAAGTAATAATATTGCAAGAAGGAAGTCGTAATTTTAGGCTACGTATCATATCAGAGGGGGAACATCAGGAGGTTAGCCTGTCACCTGTGTTAAAATGAGGAATGAGTAGCAGCTAGTTAGGAAATACTTTAGTGTAGGTTTCGCAAATAACAAGATAATTAATATTTTGTCACATCAGCACCACGTTATCATGAGTATCAGGAGTCTGAAAGGATTGTGTAATAAACAGTGTCTATTTTGGAGAAAGAACCACACAGACTTTGTGTGAATTTGCCTGTGGAGGAGGAAATGTTAGGTCGTGTTTGAGTTAACGTTGGTTACATCTGTGTTTCTCAAGAAACACTGAGATTGGTTCAAGATTTTGGATCCAGAAGGAGTGCAACCCCGGCAAGCATGGGTTTTCCCCAAGAAATGTTTTTCTAGATTCTTGTACTATAATGACGTTATACTTGTAATATAAGATTTTGTACAGTTCAATATGGGCCTTGCACTCTATCACACAAGAAGTGACTGCCATTGGATGCTTCCGCATGTAAATATGTGGGTGAGGTTATGTCGTATGATTGAGACTCACATGCTTCGTAGGCTGCAGGTTGACAATGACAATTTTCCCTCCTTTGCGTTTGGTTAGGAGCGGAAGGTTTCCACTGGGTTTGATCTGCAAAGACGTGCCGAGGGTCAGTGCCAGGTCTGCTCGTCTGCAAGTCAACAGTAGAGAAATACGTCACACATAAATGGTTCAGAATAAACTCTTTAAAAACTGAAGAAAGACATAAATCAACATTAAAACCAATGACTAAAGTATTCAGACTTTAAATATAGTTGTTTGTACAATGTTTTTTTATATTTAAGCATTTATTTAATCTCTTTTAATCAGGCCGTCTCATTGAGATTTCTGATCTCTTTTTCAAAAGACATGTGGTGACATTCACGATCAGCAAATAAAACCCAATAGAGAGTTAATAAATAAAAGCAACACAATAGGGTCTTATTTGAAACAAATACAAGAATCACGAAAACATCACAGAACAAATATTTAAAATTGCCAAGGGGAATGTGAGACTGCAGTTGAAGGACAAATTGCAGCTCATTCCATTTAAAAGCTGCATCAAAGCTGAACCTTCTGTTCAGGCATCATGTTCTACCAACAGTGGATATCCCAGGTGATGTAGTTACTAGAGTAGTGACTACAGTTAAACAGTAACGATTAACCTGGTATGGGCTACAAACAATACATCAAGATGCAGCACATAAATTCAATTCATCTTGCCGTTGTGTAGAGAAATAATAAACTGTAATAAAGCTAAAGGATAGAAAATGTTGAAGCTGAAAGAGGCGAAAGGAAAAATAAAGCAGACTGTGCTGCGTGTCAGGAAGCTAAAAAAAGCAAAGCGCTAAAGAAAGGAAGTCAGGATAATTAAAAATGTTTGTTAATGGTTTATCAAGGCAGACTCTAAATCGAAAACAAAAGGGCCAGTTATAAAATGTAAAAGGGAAACAATTGAGCACAAACTGCAGCAATAGTATCTGTCTCACCTGCCGGCATTTTCTGCTTTGTCCAGGTCTCCGTCAGGAAGAGCATCCTCCCAGTCCAGTATGGTGCTGATAAGCTTCCCTCTGTTGCAGGAAAGAATGTAAGAAACACACGGTTAATAAATCACAAATGGTAAACCATCATTTCCAAATGATCCAAGTGCGTACGCGTTACCTGCAGGCTCTGAGTCCTCTGGAGCGCATCACGTCACAGTAACGTCCTGTCGGCTTCAGGCCCATCACACCGATCACCTTTTCTCTGACATACTGCCTGGAAAGCCAAAAACAACACGGTTTAACCAGAGAAACCTTAGTTTACTAGAAAACACGGACATGCTGACATGCTCCAGGAATAATTTCAGTTTTCTTCTCCTTATTCTTATTCTACAGTTGTGAAAATGTTTCTCTGCTGCTGCTGCAGTGTATCTGCGTCAGATTTCAACAACTGTGTGTTCAGAATGCTCTCCTGCACAAGTTATTACCTGTTCTCTTCTAGACTTCCTGTGATCTTTAACAAGTCTGGCCTTTCTCCTCTGATTTCTCTTATTGATGAGATGTTTTCAATTTCAGAGTTGCCATTGACTGTGGTTTGTTATTTTTTTTATTTATTTAGATGCTAACACCACATCTGGCACCAACAACACCACAGGATGCAAGAAAGCTGAGATACTGTGTGTGCTGTGTGGTGAACAGTGACAGAAACTCTTCCTGTTTCAAGTGTACTCAGTTGGTAATTTGTAGGGGGTTGAAGGGGGATAGCATCCCCTTTAAACCAAAATGACCAAAAATACCTCTACCTTAATAACCTGCACATTCTGCCATCCCCTCTCAGCCACTCCTATGAGAGACAGGGCTGCGTGTGCAGATGTAGCATCCTATCGCAATATCTGCAGTATATTTTTCCAATTTGTTCTCTTTCTATTATGTTTATTGTGTCAGAACCAATAAACAAATTGCCTACTGAGTGTGCCTAATGAAAATACCCCAAAGTGAAGCTTGTAAGGATGAGAATAGTCAAGAGTTTAAAAATTAAAATGTTGGTGTTTGGAGCGAGCGAGCGCGCGTGTGTGTGTGTGTGTGTGTGTGTGTGTGTGTGTGTGTGTGTGTGTGTGTGTGTGTGTGTGTGTGTGTGTGTGTGTGTGTGTGTGTGTGTGTGTACGTACCGGCCGCACTTCTCACACTCCTCCACAAACATGTTTCCATGAAGCTCTGATAACAAATCCCTAACGGAGTGAGAGGAAAAAAATTACACAAAGACAAAAAAGAATCAGAAAGAAGACATTGATTTAGATCGTTGCTAAAGTTAATGGTTATAACAGGAGTCTTCAGCCCAGCATTTTCTCAGTGCTTCTCTGCAAATCAATATATATTATATAATTATATAATAATATAAATATTCTGAGTACTTCTACTTAATGTTCTTTTGAGTTCTGGCACCTGCAAGTAGAAGTGTCAACCAGTTTACTTCACCAGTTAGTCTGCAGTCTGCGATTTCCTCAGTGAGTTTCCACTTTGCTGCCTGACTGATGGAGGAGAGAGGCAGAGCCAAGGTGGCTTCAAGGAAAGTGTGGGTCTGAGTACTAAATGAAAATTTGGATTATTTTCCTTACACTGAGAATTATTTGAGCAGCGTTTGAAGAGCGTTTCATGTCTGGCGCTGTTGCAGCTGTTATCGTGAAGCAGCAGCAGCTTCACATTAAAACAATGAGTCATAACCACACATGTAAAAAACAATGTGAGATCTCACACATTTACATAAGCTGCATACTTTGGTTTGGAAAATGTTAAAAACAAAACTGAAGTGGGGAAGGTTGTCGTTAATATTTTAACAATACTACACCTCCAATCAATACTGCTTATTGATCCAGCACCATCACACTGTATTCTTATCTTTCGTTTATTTATGGGTGAGTTCATAAATTCGACATGACCAGTGTGATGAAAACGGCCAAAAATGAGAGAAAAAAATTACTGCACGAGTACTTTGACTTTTTGGTTTGGCCCATGTCCCATTCACTAACCTGGAGGAGGCAGGGTTTATGACCTTTACTGAAGTCAGCCACCCAGTGGGGATCGAGGCACTTTGGCTTCACTTTTAATGGGCAGCCATGTTGTCCATACAGTCCATGGTTTGGACACATCGCTCATGTTTCCCTCCTCACATGTAAATTACATGTTGCATTTGTGGCAACGAGCATCGACTCTACCGAAGTCTAACCACACTTGGGAACATTCACTTCTCTCCAACATTTTAATTTGTAACAAAGAGCAGCGCCTCTGTGCAGTTGAAGTGTGTCTTTGTTAGTGCAGGTAAGACCTCCTCCCTTGGCATACAGGAGAGAGGACTCTTGAACTTTCTCTGGAGTTTCTCCTGCCCCAATTTTGTGTATAAACATTCATACTGGTTTGAGAGCTAGTGGTTTAGTGTTAGTGAAGAGAGTATATCATGCTGCAGGACAGGAGGCAGAGTGGAGATACCTGGGGAAGCCGGAGCGGACGTGCAGGCCATCCACATTCTGGCTGATGAGATACTTAAGGTATCCGGCCCTCTGCAGGCCCACGAGCGCCATGTGAGTCAGGCTGGGCCGGGCGTCTTCAAACGTGATGTCAAAGCGAGGTGACTCACCCTTTTCTTCTAACGTCCACACTCCCTTTGGACCCCTGGAACGGAGGATAGTGATGAATTAAGTATAAGGTTTGGATGCAGTGAGTGGACAGGAGGCTTTATCTGGCTTCAACTAATGTGTGTGTGTGGGGGTTTTTATTCCCACACACACACAGTGTTAATGATGTTATTGGAGGATTTCTGGAAAGTTTGTGTACCAAACTGACAATGCACTGTCAAATGCTGCAAGTTGGAGCCCACTGACAATACCAGGGACAAAAAACACACTGAGATTGACAAAGAAAATTGGAGAAAGCATATTAAATAAAATTATCCATACAGATGTTTCACAAAAGCAACAAAGATCGAACATGACAGAAAAATGTCTCACAGCATAGAGCTGCATGTTTTCATGGTGAAATACATTAAATCTGGTGTACAATCCACCATCATTCACTTCATGCTTCTACAATTACCCATTGAGTCTTGTGCGTCTGAATGAAGGATGAACACAGCGCTGCTGACAGTGCTGGTGCCGTATGACAACCTCGCTGCCGCAAGTTACTTCAGGGACACACAACTTATCTCTATGCATCAAACAAGGGAACGCAGCCTGTGAATCCTCTGATGCAGTCACAACAGTGTCATCTCTCTCTTTCTATGTGAACTCGAACGGCCCTGTCTCTCATCGCCAATATGATTCACTGCCTGCTCTGCCAACACCAGATCAAAGACATACCAGCATTAACGGAGAGGCACCTACATCATTTATTACATGCTTATCACCATGAGAGATGCTGAAAGACATGAAAGCCACAGAGGATCTGTAATGCTGGTAAATAAGGCAGAGGTGGGGGAGGTACTGACTGTCTTACTCTCAGCTGGAACATGTTTGTGCGCGCGCGCGTCAGCAGTGTGAATATGGTTTGCGATAGTTTTCCTGATGCAAAAAACGGGCTTTAATGATGAGGCTGTCCAAGGTCGTGTCGTCCTGCCGTCGACCAATCAAATATTAAATAGTCGAGTGTCCATCGCCAAGCATATTTATCTGAATTCACACATGCAAACATCTGTCATTCCCACTAGCTGAACCATGAGTAAAAAAGAATGAATGAGAGAATGAGTAAAATAATATAAGTTCTTGCAAGTTACATGCGGCATCTATTGCACTTCTGTCTGTCCTGGGAGAGAGATCCCTCACATGTGGCTCCCTGAGGTCTCTACGTTCTTCCCCCCTGTTAATAGGGTTTTGTTTTGGTAGTTTTTTCTTACTCTTGTTGAGGGTTAAGGACGGAGGATGTCACACACCTTGTTAACCCCTATGAGTCAAATTGTGATTTGGGAATATGGGCTATACAAATAAAATGTCATTGATTCTTTATTTTATGTGTCAAAGCGCAGTTGTTGGAGGCAAACAAAGAAAATTAATACTTAATACATAAAAGATGAAAACAAAGCAGTCTCAATCTTACAAAAAGCTGTACCACCCTCATCTGCTCAAACAGTGGTACTGCACCAGGGATTCTGCAAGTTTAAGTTCAATTTAAGATTTTTTAAGGCCATAATGAATGAAATTTAATACCTATTTCAAATAGGACAGGAATAAATAAATACCAGAGTCCCAGAAATATTTTCTCTTCCCCATAATTTATGTTCAAGGAAGAAGCACCACGATAGTGTAAAAACTATTTAGGAAAATGTTATGGATTGAGTAGAACTAAAGGATGTGTTTGAATTTGTTTGTGGGTCCATGAAATAAACACAGAATAGTGGGTTTTCTGATTTATCATACACAAAAACCTTTGATAGATGTTTAAGTCTAACTCGAGTGGAAACAAATTAATTGTACACTTGGGATATGTGGAAAACTCTGTGTTTTGACAAAAGGTAAATGTGAATAAGAAAATAGATTCAGCAAATGAATAATGACGGACTGAAATCACGTGAGTTCAGTCAAGCGTCTGCCCCAGAGGAGATGAAAACATCAGGCATGTGTGGATGATGAGGAAACTGCAAAGTTCCTTGAATTGATACAAGAAACAAACATATTGTGATCTCTGTCACCAAGCTCTCCATCATGCAAACACATCCATGGCTTGTCTTAGTTTGAAGTTTGATAAGCACTCTTTTAATGAAGTCATCTCATCGCACTGTCCTCTGCTCCAGTTGCATAATAGCACCTGAATGGAGAATTAGCACCACCTCATGCATGGAACGTGCAAAAATGCCTGATTTCTTTATCCATTTTTCTTTAAAACGACACAAGGCTGCAGCTCAACTTCACACAACCTTCACTTTAAAAACTGAGGTCACTGTAATAAGAGGACCCATTTAGTCAGTTTCCTGTCCAGCCTGAAGATGTGCAGCAGCAGGGGCTCTGTGTTGAAACAGAGTTACAAAGAATAGCAGGATGGCCCCTGTTCATGTTCGCAGGTATCACCTATTGTTGTACCTATGTTGTTTCGTTGTATTATTTGTCAGTGAATGATGTTTAGCAGGTGTGAGGTTTGCTTTTCCCCCACCAGTACATATAATGTTACAAGAAATATGCGCAGTAACAGTAAATGGTGAAAAAGAAACGGTAATGACTTGGTTTTGTGCCTCACCTGAAGTCGGGAATTCCTGCTGAGGTGCTGATTCCAGCTCCAGAGTGGACGACCAAGAACTGAGACTCTTTAATCAACTGGGCGAGAGTCTCCACCTTCACCTTCGCCTCTTCAGCACTGTCGAACGTCTGCCACAGCACAAAATACTCAATCAGATGCTTTTCTACATGAGGGACGAGTTATATAGTATCTGAGAAAGAATAGTAAGATTATGTTGTGCAAGCGAGTCGAGACATAACTTTATATTTCACACAGCTTGAACAGTAAATTAAGATCAAAATATTGTATCTAATGATAGATATGAAGCCTGCAAATAAGACATTTGACATTTTTTAGATCCATCCATTTGCTTCAGGAAACATGATCCCAAAAGGGAAAGGTATTATAAAGTATTAAATATTTCAACTGGTTTCAAGAAGTGGTGTCACTGGTTCAATTGTTTTGTGTGAACTTCTAGTTTAATTAGGAGCTGCTTTCTTAATAAATGCAAATGAGCTTTTCATATTAAAGAATAACTACATATCTACAGTTTGGAGAGATAAAAACTTAACTCTCTTCTTTAAGGCTTTACCCCCTATCTGGGCATCATCCATTAAATTAATAACCGTTACATTACACAAGGTAAGAATGTCCAAAAATGGTCTCGAGATTTAAAAATGTCATACCTATACCTATCACGATAAATGTCACATTTTTGTTTCGTTGAAGTTTTAAGAGTGATGTTTGCCCCTGATGAGCAGAGAATGACAAACACTTGATAAAGAGAAAAACGTTTTATAAATCTGAGGTAGATTATATCTCCTCACTGTGTTTACACAATGCATAACCATCATATCGACTTATATTGGCCCTTTCTTTTATTGCTACTGATGAGAATTATACTACAGTAATTATTGATATTGTTCTATTGCCCAGCCTTGACACAAACAACACTCTTAATGCTTGAACACTCATCTCCCTACTCGTTCTTACCTAAAACCTTTAATATGGGTCTTTGTGTTAAAGTCTTCAAACGTTTATAAAAGGATCTAAATCTTCTTCACCCTCCACATCCCAAACATGCATGAACCAGACATCCTCGGCTAACATGCTAGCTCCGTTAGCCGCCTCTTTATGGGATGTAGCTCCGCTTTGTGCGTGTGAATTTACCTCAGGGAGTCCGCAGACACCTTTGTCCGCATACGGAGAGAGGCCCGCGGCGTAATTCACAGACATGACTGACGTTTTGGTCCGTGTTGTTTTGGTTTAGAAATATCTTCCTGTGTGTTGTCTACACAGTGGGATGCTAGCGGCGCTGTTTGGCTGACGTCATCACTGGGCGACGACATATGCTGCGTTCATTGAGATTACAGAGTACAGACATATTCCTTTTTATTGGCCCAATCTAAATTCATCATATTCTGACATTGTTAACAGGATACTAGTTATGTGTGGATATATCTTAGTTTCATTGTAGTAAGTGGAGAAAAGCAAAGCCCTCTTTTGATTGGCTTTCAAATGATTTTAAATGATTTTTTTTTTTATCACTAAAGAAAATGCACTGTGGCAATGAATTTGTATAAAGATGTATGTACATTCTGGTTATTTTAATTCATGTCCCCCCTTATCCAGTGTCCAGTGTGTGGAGGTTTAAATATCCCCCTTTCATATGTTTGACAACTTTGATATAATCTTTGTCTTTATGTAAATGCTCTCTGGAAGTTTTGTATGTATTTTATGTATGTGTCAAGAAAAAGAAACACGTTCTTGTCCTGTAGGAATCCATGATTGATACTGATTTAGAATTAACAGATTTTACCTAGCTGAAGCCTTACAAATGAAAGGTCAGTGTTCTCATAAACTGTATGATAACCCCTTTCTTTTTAAAAAACACGTGTTCATTTATGATAGTTATTTGCAGCACTTAACATACATTATTAATGATGTAAAGAGTTATTTAATGCGGATAAATACCAACTTAACAGTAAATTTGCTTATGTTTATGAAAGGCTAACTTGAAAGGTGCACCCCCTTGTGACATGGTAATAGAGAGCTGTCCCTCTCCTCAGGTGGTATTTTGCATTTTTCTTGTGGTGAACTATTTCTATGTCAGTGAATCCTCATGAGTTATAATCCTTGACGTCATTGCAAAAATCTTCTTTGAAAACATTCGTGAAGTCTTCAAGGCTTTTCTGATAGAACAGAACTCATCCCCAGATGAAGCCTAAAATAACAGGTTACTGTTAATAAACTTTCAAGACTCTGTTTATCTCTTTCCAATACATTTTTATTTTTCAGTTTTTAATAGCAGAAAATAAAAAATAAACGCAGGTGAGTAAAACAACATGGTAATCACCCATACAGCTACATGTGCATATCAGTTATGGTTCCAGTTGAAGCTGTAAATCATGAAGAAAACCTAAAAAAATGACAAATATCTGCTTGTCTGAAGTGAATTGAATTCGTCATAATGTAATTCATTATCCTGAGAAATTCAGTATGAAGTCCACATTTAAGCAAACAATCAAGATCAATACGCAAAAATGCACAGAGGACACCCATACGCTTTAAAACGTATTATGCCAAAACCTGTCGACTCTCGGCCAACACAAAGAACTGAAATTAAAATAAATCATGATGTCCTTCCTCTTCTTCATGTCCAGGGCTAAAAAACTGTGATAATCTTGACTGAAACTGCAACAACACCTTGTGAAAGACACTTTTTCCTACAGAAGCTTTTTTTTTGCCAATTAAAGCTAAAAATCTGATCACAACAAAAGAAACATTCTCAAGCAGAGACTGCAGGCATAATGTCTACCCAAAGAAAGAGAGTAAAATAACAAAGCTTGCAAGAGAACAAAAAGAAGACAAGAATACAACAAACAGTCATGAAATATTTTGGGCTTCCTTTTACACTGGTTTCGGGTTGTTGGCTCTTTAAGGCCACAAACCTGAGGAGAAATACAGCTCGGATCATTAATTATTTCTGCCCAACACCACCACCACCCCCCACCCTGAAAAACATGGTCATCCTACACGACTCTTACATCTGAGCTACTTCAAATAACAGAACCCCCACTCAAAATGACAGAGAAACACATCCAACAGTAACCAGAAGAAACACGGCAAAGATCAACGTTAGCAAAAAAAATGTTCATGAGAACTTTGAGCCACCGACACCGTCCCCCATTATTACAAGTGCTGGTCATCAGCAAGCTGAGATCAGATCACGATGGAGGGGAATCGTCCTTCAGTCAAAGACACACAACGCTTCCAAAAGTGTTCAGGCATGCACAGGAACTTGGAAAACACGGCCCGTGTCAAATCATATCCCGTCCTGTTGCAGCGAGAGGAGACTGTGAAACTCGGAAATGTCTGATTCAATGTGTTTGCAGTAAACTGCTCAACACAGTCAGGCTCCTGTAAGTCCTCTTCATTCGTCAGTCATATAGACCAACTACTGGGCAGCGCTATCTAATTACAATTAAGGAAATAAAGATATGCAGGAGAGAGGCTGAGAAACGTTTGGAAGTGTTTGCACCAGAGCAAATGTTGCTGATGTGGATCCAACAACACCTTAAACTGTACAGTGGACTGGACAACTCAATGGGATAAAGCGATAGTTGAAGTTATTCTCTCAAAATAAGGTTTGAGGTGGTGATGAAAACTGCGAAACTGGCGAAATTGGTGACTATTGTGCTGGTGGAAATCTTAACCAGGTCTGACCCTTCCACAACGACGCATCGATTCAATCCTCCGGAGAGGTTTAGGTAAAACAGCTCATTTCATTAGTTGAGAAGTGGGAAGCTTCAAATCTTTCTTGGTTGTAGGCCTCGAATATCTGGCAACCCGGGCAGAAAAAAAGGGGGTAGCATATGTCAGCTAGACTGCGTTGCTGTCATAAAGCATGTCATGACTCCTCGTTGCCTGAGTCGTCCTCATCGTAGCAGCAGTCACCGTCCTCGTCCTCCACATCGTCGTCGTCATAGTAATAGTCATAGAAGAGGTCGGAGCCTTCATCAGGGGCCGGGACGCGTGTGCGGACGCAGTACTCTGCTAGTGTGATTGGGACTTTCACGCCGTCGCGCTCTGCTTCTGCTTTAGTGGCCAAAACCTGTTTCCTGAGGGAGAAATTAAGAAAACACTCACACACTGACTCCTCAGGAAGAGCTTAGCCTGTGAAAACACAGTTCGAAATTCTACCTGATGATTTCTACGTATTCACGGTCCTTGCCCTTGCTGTCCCTCCATTTACGGTACATGACAGAAGCGTCCACGTTAGCAGGAGAGAAGGTGTTGGGTTCATTCAGCAGCGAGATCACGCTCAGTAAAATGGTCCTGGAGAAAAACACACGAGTGAAAAGAGAATGTGTTTAATTAATTCAGTGTGAAAAAATATCTTCCAGAAATTACGTATTAGCCCATTTTTAAAGAACACAAACACATTAATTATTCATTTGAAAAATAAATAAAAAATATTTTGTCAACTTTGTCTTTAATGCCAGTTTTCTTGGAACTACTTCTTTTGAGCTATCTGAATTTGTTCTGCAACTAAGGATTTTTTCCCACAACTTATTTAATTGCCAATTACTTTTTTAAAAAATTGATTACTATCAACTAACCAACTATAAGGACATACGTTAATGTTTACTAATGTGTAGATTTCATCCATATTAATGATGTCTCATCTGAAGACATGATACAACTGTGTTTTACTGTATTACTGTCATGTATTATCTGTTTATACACCAGCCTCCACTAACACTCCATGTTAGTGTGTAATAATCTACTTATTAAATGTTTATATTCTGCTTATGAATGCTGTGAATAAGTGTTTCCAGCTAATCAGTTAACTGACTAATCATTTCAGCTCTAGTGTGAACACTGAAGCTAATGCAGAGCTAGCCGACAAAGCTCTTCCTTTCACGGGCAGCTGGAGGCCACTTCACCGAGGAACCGACCGTGTTCAGCTCCCTGAGATCACCGGAGCGGAAGAGAAAACAGCCCCCTGACCTCTTTACAAGGTACAACTATACAATCCATAATGAATAATATCCCACCTTTGTGGTGGCTGTTTCAACAAAGAAATAAAAATATGTTTTAAACTGAGCTTTAGTCTCTACAAATTTTACGATTCTACAAATAATGGATGAGTTGCGAAAGAATGGCACCTATCGACAGCTCGGGCCCAAAAAAGATCCAGTTGCACATGCGGTGTAGAATCCCTGCATATGGATTCATTGTTAGTCTATAGTATAGAATATTGTATATTCTGAAGACAAACGTCATGAGCTAATGGTACGAGTCAGGTGGTTTTCAAGAGCACAAAGCAGGGAGGTAACCAGAAACAGGAGATATAAGAGGGGAGATAATGAAGGTGGGTGCTAACCGGACATTCTGGGTGGGATTCCATCTCTCTGAAGGAAGCTCTCCACTCTGCGGGTCGTCCACTGGAGGGTGCAATATAGAAATACACACATCTCCATTCTGAAACAAAGGAAATCGACTCTTTTCATTTTCACGTGTAGGGCAGCTATTTAAATCAAATACAATATCAAGAGCACACACACAAGTTCATATAAAATTAAGCCAGACTGTGATACCACACCTCATAGATGTTGGGGTGCCACATCTTGGTGAGGAATCGGAAGGAGGGTGGGGAGTACGGGTAGTCCATAGGGAACTTGATCCGAGCCTGGGGCACAAAACAGATACAAGAAGGACATTTACATGTAACTGTACACTGTGCTGCTACAGTTTTCATTAACAGGCTTGAGTTTTAATGACGGCGTCGCCTTACGAGTTCTACCTTTACACTTTTTCCTCTGTGGACGCTGAATACGGTTTTAAGAGGTGTGTTTGTTTTATCTGCTCAAACTACTGAATAGATGTAGAATCCTGGAAATGTCTCATTTCACTGCATGAGTGCAGCAACCTGGAAAGTGACAACAGGCTCAAGCTGCAGGGGTTGTCCAACAAACTAATCAGATGGTAGCAGAGGTAATTGTGGGCTTTGTGGAAACAGAAGGTGAGCAGGAAGTCTCTGTGTATCCTGAGGGAACAGTCACAACAAACTGGAAACTGTTAGACTTAAAGTCTTAGAAAATCTCCGGTTTACCTCTGCCAACGAGGCTTTGACCCCTGTCCATTTGTTTGTGGGTTTGTTTCTGAGATTACACAGAAACAACTGAACAGATTTCCACAAAACCTGGTGGAAGGATGCGGTATGGGTCAGGGAAGAAGCCATTAAATATTGGTGCGGATCCAGGTTTTTTTACTTTCCTTAACATTGTTAGATAGGGCGTTTTCGACATTTTCAACCTTATCTCAAGATTAATGGATGGATCTTGATTAAATGAATCAAGCACATTTAGGTGACTGTTATCTATGAGTGTGTGAAATATAGTGCAGCTTGTCACTGACTCAACTTCTTCTCTGGAGTCCTTGTGCTTAATTGTTGCATATTTAGGATCATGGCTGCGGCCACATTGTGATCATGAAACGCAGTGGGATCTATGACTGGCAATATTGCTCTCATTACAGTTGTCATTACTGCGTCCTTACTCGGTGTCTGATTTTTTTTTTGTTGTATACATACTTTAAACATGGATCCTCTCCATTTATGTTAGATGCTGTCTTGAAAGTTGTAAATATTGTTATTTAGTTGATGTTACAATCTACATTTATTGTACTTGAAGGATTTCAGATTTTTGTTTAAATTGTTTTTTTCTATCTCACTCTAGTCGAGGGTTGAGGACAGATGATTTCGACACCTTGTTCAGCCCCATGAGCCAAAGAGGATTTGTGAATATTGGCTATACACATACATTTGACTGATTGATGTGCTGTGTGTGTTTTAATGAACTGTTAGATGAGTCTAGAAACATGTCTGGTAAAATGGTATTCCTTTCTCGTCTTACCTTGAAGTAGCCCCCTTCATAGTGAGTGTTTGGGGGTCCGAAAATGGCCACTTCCCAGTTGTAGAGATCCGCCTCGTCCACCAGTGTTATTTTGAAGCCCTCGACGGGCTCCTCCTGAAGACTCTTCATCTCCAACATGAGTGCCTTCTGAGAGCTGGCTACATGAGTGGAGTTGTGTTGCGCCATCCTGGACCTGCTGGCTCTCAGGACGGTGGAGGAGTGGACAGCTGACGGGGGTTGTTTACACCAACGCGGCTTTAAGTGAACCACTCACCGGCCAAACAACAACAACTTGTGTGTTCTCGATGTTCGCAGACAATGAAAACAGGCCAAACCAGCCCGGCTGCGCACACGCAAGCAAAAGGTCGCGTTTGTTCCCCCCAAAATAATCTAAATGAATTGCTCTCAAACGTCAACACTCGGTCTCTGGTGAAGTGGCTGAACCATGGTGGCTGACCCTCCGGCTTTAGTTGATCTACCTGGCAGGGCAGCCGCCGGACATAAGCCGCCGTAAATCTACTGGTAACGGGCTGGCTAACGTGAGCTAGCCGACAAAGCTGTTCCTTTCACGGGCAGCTGGAGGCCACTTCACCGAGGAACCGACCGCGTTCAGCTCCCTGAGATCACCGGAGCGGAAGAGAAAACAGCCGCTGGCTCGCTCCTGTCAGATATGAAGCTGCTAATGTCCCAACACATCACCGGGTGAAGAACAGTGTTGTTGAAAGAAGTCCCCCCTCTCCCATCAAAACAGGCAATGGCCGCCTTGGCTTCTGGTATTTGTAGTTCAACTTAATCTGCAGCCTTCATTTCCCCACGGAAAACAACAAACAAGCCACACGGCGTCACATACAATAACTGTGTTGTATCACATTAAAGTCAAAAACGTGTGAATCGTTTTGTTACGACCATTATTTATTGAATAGTTATTTGAAAGGCAAACTGGGAGAACTTCATTTATCAATGACATGACGTCACCAAAACGCGATGTTGTTTGTGTTTGAGAGAAGCGGCTCTGACCTATTTTCATTCTCAGGTTGTTTTAACACAGGACCACGTGTAAGTGACGCTAAATTTGCTCCGGATGTTTCATGTGCTGTAAAAACTGCATTTAAACTTAACGCTAATTTATTTGTCATTTATTTTTCGCCAGCTATGCACCTGACGTCAGTAATATGCGCCACAGTGTAGAAAGTCCCCCTGAGCTGGCCTTTTAACAGCCTGAGTAGTTAATTTATAACCATACAAATATCATATTGTTTTGAGGAATTTGTTGCGGTCAACACGAATATTTACATATGTGTGTGACAAATTGACTGTTTTTTAAAATTTAAATTGTGTTGTATTTACACCGTGGGGTCAGTAAACCGATGTCTTTGTTACCTCTTATTTACGCGACTCGGGACTTCCAGGACCCCGCACTGAGAAGAACTTCGCGATGAGTTCGAAGTCACGACGTCGGTCCCGCTCCAGGTCCAGAAGCCGGGGCCGGGAGCCGCGGAACCGGTCCAAAGTGAGCAGGTCTCGGTCTCCAGAGGACCGGAGAGACCGCAGTCGGTCCGCGGACGCGAAAAGAACCGCCCGTGGCCGCGTGCGGTCCGTCAGCAGGAACTCCAGCGGCGGATCTCCTGCCCGGCGTCGGCCTCAACACAAGGACCGTCCCGGCTCCAGAAGCGGCTCTGAGAGCGACATGAGGCCGGGGGCACACCGGCCCAGGAGCAAGTCCAGGGGTCGGACATCCAGGTAACGGTCTTCTTCTATTCACTGTCAGTGCTGCTTCTCATCGAGTCCCGGTGACCTGCGGTTACAACGCATCAGGTGGATCAGTTACTGACTGTCAGAGTTTCTGATCCGTCACAGTTTGAGAAAAGTCACCGGAGCATTAGTTTAACTTTTCAAAGATTTAGGGATAACTTCTTAATACTAAAACATCTATATTCTATAACATCTATACATCTCTGAATATGTTCTTTATTAGAGCCTGTTAACATCCCTCTGCTGAATACGTAAGACCATGGTTTCTCATAAAGGAGCACAAATGTACTTAAAGGTTCAGTGTGTAGAATTTACAGACATCTAGTGGTGACGTTTCAGGTTGCAGCTGAATACCCCCCCAACATGAAAGAGAACCTGTGGTAGTCTTCAGTTGTCAGATAAACTCAAAAGGCGTTTAGTTGGTCCAGTTAAGGCTACTGTAAAAAACATGGCGGCCTTCATAGAGACGAGGGTTAGGGTACAAATCGTACAATTTAGATGACACACATTAGTGAAAAGATCACTAGGATTATTTTATATTTATTTCTGCCAATAGATCTTTCACTTAAATCCTACCCATTGAACTTTAATCAACTTTTTTTGGTCCCAGTTCTGATTCAGATGATCCTAAAATGATGAGAAGGAGAAAGGAAATGGAGACGAGGAGAGGACCATCTCATGACAGGACGAGGAGAAAGTCTGGGTCCAGCTCTGACTCCCATGATGGAAGCAGTGATAGAGAAAGAAGAAGAAGGAGAAGTCCTGACAGACGGAGTCCAGCTCAGGGTAGACAGAGAAAGGAGCGAGATGGAGATAGAGACAGAGAGAGGAAGAGGAGCAGCAGCAGAGACAGGGAGAGAAAAGCAGAGGGAGACAAAAGCCAAGAGCAAAGGAAGAGGAGCGAGGACAGAGAGCAAGGGAGAAGCGAACAAAGCAGAGAGAGTGACAGAGAGAGGGTCGACAGGGATAGAGTCTACAGAGATAGAGGGAGGCAGCGCTCCAGCTCCCCCGAGTCATCTGATAGCTCAGGTTCTGATCAAGAGGGCCGTGCAGTTAAAGTGAAGGAGGATAGGAAGAAACAGAAGGACATGCTGAAAGCTCTGGAGACACCAGAGGAGAAGAGGTCCAGAAGACTGGCAAAGAAGGAAACAAAGGAGAAGAAAAGGAGAGAAAAGATGGGCTGGAGCGAGGAGTACATGGGGTACACCAATGCAGACAATCCCTTCGGTGACAACAACTTGTTAGGAACATTTAAATGGCAGAAGGTGAGTTGGGGAGCAGCGCCCAGTAGCTACTGATCCACTCAGTCAGAGTAGTTTGGAACTTTTCTTTCCAAAACTTGATTATTGTGTAAATATGTTTGTGTGTGTGTGGTTTTCAGGCGTTGGATATGAAAGGCATCGGTCATCTCGGAGAAAAAGATCTCAAAGACAGGAACAAACATATTCAGGAGGAGAACCGCAGAGAGCTGCAGAAGGTATGAGCACGAGGTTATATATTTGTTTGTGGTCATGTAATGTTACAGAGTTATGAGAAACAGCTTCTTAATGAAATATTGTAGGTTAAACAACTTCGTCTGGAGCGGGAGCGAGAGAAAGCCATGAGAGAGACTGAGCTGGAGATGCTGCAGAGAGAGAAAGAGGCGGAGCATTTCAAGACCTGGGCCGAACAGGAAGACAACTTCCACTTGCACCAGGCCAAACTACGGTAAGTCTCCAGCAACAATTACAAGGTTTAAGGTTCATGGTCGTCTTTACTGTCCTGCTTGAGTTCACTCTAAACAAATAAACATTGAGTGTGACAACACTAAAAACATAGAGCTGGTATATAGAATATAAATTCACACCAAGTACAAAAGTGCCAGTAAGCTTTAGTACAAATGTGCATAGAATTAGGAATGTAAAAATTGCAGATTGTAAATATACAAGACCATTATACAACAAATGAAACACGAAGCCTATTAGTCAGGGTTAACCTGACAGGTGTTCAGACAGGGCCGGACCCGGCACATCCTGTCAGGTTTGGGTCGGGTTGTCACGCTCTCCAGCAGAAACACATCACAGAGGAGTTATGTTAAAAGATAATCTTAACGTGGGATGTTTTGACGGTACAATCTCACCGACCGATCACTGAAACTCCCTTTTGGAGTGAAATGTCTTAAAAGTCCAAGATAGCATGAGCCCTCTTAAGGACCTGCTTATTATAAATGTCCAAAAGCTTGACATGACTCCCCTAGAATTTTTACTGGCCGTATTAATAATTCTCGTACTAGTTTGCTAGTACGTAATATACATTCTGACAGCCTCCCCATATCATGTCACAGAGGAGTTCTCTTTTAGTATGATTTACCACATGTGTATTTGTGTATCAGTTTGTTTGCACTATTCCAGTCCAGTTCCAGGCTCCTGCACCAGTTCCTGAATACTTGCACGCATTTTCTGAAAATCCTTGTGCGCTGTGTTTTTAGATCAAAGATTCGAATTCGTGATGGTCGCGCCAAACCCATTGATCTTTTGGCGAAGTACATCAGTGCGGAGGATGACGATCTCGCTGTGGAGATGCATGAACCTTACACCTTCCTCAATGGGCTCACAGTCACCGACATGGATGACCTGCTGGAGGACATCAAGGTGTGTTGTTATGTTACATTCCAAGGTCAAACTGGTATAGCTGTAGCTTAGCATAGCTCCAGTCAGGCTTGATTTTAAAGGGGGGATAGTGTATTAAACAGAATACTGTGAAAAAGATAAAGATTGCAGGAACAATACCCAGTAAATACAGATTCATATAAAATGCATCCTGTTGAAATAAACAAACTCAATATTGTGATTAGAAATGCATCACTTCTTTAGCAACTGGACCTTCTGCTGAATTTGCATGGGTTTGATCATTGTTATTTTTTTATGTAGTCTGTCTCCTGTCTTTACTAAAGAGTGAGATATGTTAAAAAAAAAAGGCCAAATCTACCAACAATCACAGCAATCTGTTTTCTTTCATGAGTATTTCCTGTAATTGCCACTAAGGGGTGCCAAACCCCCACATATTCAAAAAGTATTGCTTCTTCATATTTGAGATGTCAGGCTCTGTAAGATGTTAAAAAAATTCCATAATTTAATTATTCATATAGATGTGAATCTGGTGCACAGTGTTCTGTTACTTTTAACTGTGCCGCAATACAGTCAAATGTAGACACAACATTAACCATGAATGAGTGTGAACTCAGTAGAGATGTTCTGACCCTAAACACAACAGAGGACATGTTATTTGTTGCTTTGCACCTTTTATAGTTAAAACGGACTCTCATTGTAAGTGCTGTCATACCGACAGGTGTATATGGAGTTGGAGCAAGGCAAAAACGTGGACTTCTGGAGAGACATGACGACCATCACTGAGGACGAGATCAGCAAACTGAGAAAACTGGAGGCCTCTGGGAAAGGACCGGGTACTTGATTTTTCCCACATTATCATCAAACAGTAGTGAATGCCACAGGGAGCTATGCTCAGCCACACATTCTTTTTCTTTTCTTAATGCAATCTTTGTGAAACCCCAGGAGACCGGCGTGAGGGCATCAACACAGCTGTGAGCACTGACGTCCAGATAGTGTTCAAAGGAAAGACGTACAGCCAGTTGCAGGCTCTGCACTTGAACATAGAGACAAAGATTCGGGCTGGAGGATCCAACCTTGATATTGGTTACTGGGAGAGCCTGCTGCAGCAAGTCAGGGTCTACATGGCCAGAGCCAGGTACGCCCACTGTTCCTCTGCTCCTGAAATCCTAATTAATTCAGAAATCTGTCTTTCTGTCATTAAATTGTCTTGACAAACACTCATCCGATTGACATCAAACTTGATGTTGTTGTTGCTGAGGATGCTGGGAAGTGGATGAGTGGTTGTCAAGACCCTAACCTTACCCCTGACTGAATGTTACTGTGCGATGTTGAAAATGAACCCCACTATACTTTGATTAAACTATACAATTACTGAGCTAATTTTAAAATGGCAAAAACATAGTAATTACATAGTAATTTTGTACATTTTGCTAGAAGTTGTACAGATTTGGAGTTGTACATATTTGGAGTAGAAATAATCGCTTATTTGTGTGTGTGTGTGTGTGTTTTTTATGTATCAGGTTGAGAGAGCGACACCAAGATGTGCTGCGTCAGAAGCTTTTCAAGCTCAAACAGGAACAAGGAGTGGAAAGTGAGCCGTTGTTCCCCATCATCAAAGAGGAGCCAGACAATGACGAAGATGAGTAAGTTACCCACACAGCACATGCTGCACACATCCAGAAACTGTAGAGACCCGTAGGCTCGGTCAGTTACTGTGGCCCGGGGTCAAATTTCCCATCAGGCTGCATTAGTTCTCACTGAAATGTATGCAAACATTAATTGTGGATGCATCGAAATGTATATATATATTTTTTTTTAACCACAGGGAGAGAGCGAGAACCAGAGAGACTGCAACAGAAGAACCCGGACAGTCGTCATCTTCGTCCTCCACAAAAAATAAGAACAGAGAAACGGATGGCAAGGACGAAGAGGCGGGACCATCCAAATCCCCAACAGGAAAACAAGATGAGGAGGGAAGAGAAAAGGGTGGAGAGGAGAAGGGCGAGGTGGTGGAGGCCGTATTGACGGAGGAGGACCTGATCCAGCAGAGCCAGGCAGAGTATGACTCAGGCCGCTACAGTCCTACGCTGCTTACGCAGTCTGAGCTGCCGCTGGACACGCACACCATCACCCCGGAGGAGGACGCACACCGACTGCAGCTGGCACGCACACAGCTCCAAGTTACCGGTATGAGACCTTATAAAAACACACACACAAAAACAAGATGTGTATTAAGATAATAAATTGTGTTGCCAGTTGTAAGAGAACATCTAGAAGAGTCAATTCCAAGCAGTAGAAGTGTTAAATAAATTTGTCATGTGTAAAATATGTGTTAATGTGGCGCAGATATTTCACTAACTGCTGCTTCTTTGATTTCTCTGTCCATCAGGCGAAGCAAGCGAGAGCGCCGAGGACGCCTTTGTTCGTCGTGCCAAAGAGGGCATGGGTAATGATGAGGCCCAGTTCAGTGTAGAGTTCCCAGTCACGGGGAAGATGTACCTGTGGGCAGACAAATATCGCCCCAGGAAACCCCGCTTCTTCAATCGGGTGCACACGGGCTTTGAGTGGAACAAATACAACCAGACGCATTACGACTTCGACAACCCTCCGCCCAAGATCGTCCAGGGATACAAGTTCAACATTTTCTATCCGGACCTGATCGACAAGCGCTCCACCCCCCAGTACTTCCTCGAGCCCAGTCCCGACAACAAGGACTTTGGGATATTAAGATTCCACGCAGGGCCTCCGTACGAGGACATCGCCTTCAAGATCGTGAACAGGGAGTGGGAGTACTCTCACCGGCATGGCTTCCGCTGTCAGTTTGCCAATGGGATCTTCCAGCTGTGGTTCCACTTCAAGAGGTACCGCTACAGGAGATAGACGCCACGTAAGAGGATGGACCAAGAGCCCAGTCCCTGGGTTTTAAACACACGCAGTTTATGATTTATGCTGTATCTGCATTGTTGTATCGTTTCAGAAAAGCCAATTTGTTAAAGTTACAAATAATTTCTGTACTGTTGTTTTAAAAAGTCAATTGTAATGTAGTTTGCAAATTACACATTAAAGATGATTTTTACTCTATGCAAGCTGTGTCTGGGTGATGGTTGTCTGCCAATTTACAACATCAGATTTCAGAGTCAAAACACTTGGTGTCTATTCAAGAGATTCTATGTTCAAAACTGTAAAAGTACCAAGATGATTTAGAAGTGTGATTAACGTCCACATCTGTTCTTCACATTCATGTCAAGTCCTGTCTCGTAGAAAACTAGTAAAAACCCTGTTGCTAATATTTGGATTCACTGCAACAACACATGCATCTGGTAGAAAAAGGTTTTAATACAACAAAACAAATCTTTGCATTTAGTGGTTAGGAATTAATTGGCTCAATTTTAGTCATTGTACATTCCCTGTCAAAAACCACACCAATCTTTACAAGAAAATTCAACCCATAACAGAATTTACAACAATTAGTAAAAAACTAAAAACATACTTATTAAAATGTACATTCTACTGTTGAAATTCAAGCAACTCATTTGTACAAAAAGGAACTTTTGGTGTCACAGTTCATAGATTCTCAAAATAAGGTTTCGTTAACCTGGAAATTCCCTTTTACTCCAACCTAATGTAATTCTTATGGAAATCAACGTCTCAGCTCAGATATTACAGACCAACCGATGAATCTATTTGTGCTTTGAAACAAAAGTTTTCTGCCTTACCCACTCATTTTTTTAAACTTAAAACTCCCCTCAAGAGTAAACTGAATAATTTGCTTGTCATTTTCCAATTTCTGACTCTGGTTATTCATTCTCCCCTGCAGCACGGAACTCCACCTCCTCTCTGGTGTGGTTGTTATTGCTTCTGCCGTTGTCTCTTACAGACACCATGGGCTTGTCCTCTGCCGGCGCAGACCTCTGTGCCTCTTGGTAGCGCTCAGAGTTCAGCCCCCCCTCCTCGTGGGATTGTTTGCCATTTTTCTTCCCACACTTACAGGGAAGTGGTATGTGCCCTTTGTAAAAGTTCCAGGCCAAAAGAGCAAGTAGGGAAATTACCAGGATGACTACTACGGCCTGCAGTCCAGCCACAGAGGGGCCGTCCTTCTGGGCTTGTGGAGACAATATATCAACGCCCTTGCCCTTGCCTGCTGTGGCTATTGTGAGCTGGTACTCTGCCACAGTGGTTGTGTACTCGTTGGTTTTCGAGCGCTCCACAGACAGGCAGCGGTAGCGACCACCATCTCTGTCTGAGGCGTTGAAGATAAACAGTCCGTCTTGCAGTAGCTGAAAACGGTCTGAGGGGGTCAGAGGTTTTTTGTCCCGCTCCCACCTGGCTTCTGCCAAGTTGGAAGGCGAAGGGCAATGGAGCTTCGTGTTGCTACCAGGCCAGATGGTCTTATTCACTGGTTTAAAAGGATCTGAAAACCAAACAGACACAAATAACCTCAATTATGATGAGTTAATCTTCCTTGTGTCTAATGCTTGTCTCTCTTGGACTATTGGCTACACTGCCCCCCCCCCCCCCTGCCCTGTGATTTCCTAGGGCACTGCTCTGTTTCATCTGCTCCATTCATGTCTGTAAGCTTTCAGAAGATGTGCACAAATACAGATGAAAGGAACGCAGAGTACATACTGAGGCTCTAATTTATGTTTAGCATTAATGAGCCTTAAGAAGGAAAAAATGCAAACCCTGACACATTCAGTTTTATTCAGGATCCTAATAAATGTGCTGATCACACTGCGTCGGTTTAACTGTGCTCTGACTCACCAGCAGCTGGGCAAAGAGAGGCGTCTCCTTTTTTCACACTTTGGATCAGCTTTCTAAAGCAGAAGATGCAAAAATAACGGAAATTTAGTTTGGCTGAAACAGATCACAACACTGCTTGTCTGAAGAGCTGCCTATACCTTTGTGAACTCGAGAGGGCAACGCATTTCCGAACAACATTGTCCCAGCCACAGTAAGGGTCTCTTGCTAGAACGCAGTCCATGCAGGATGAGGACCTCTCACAGCTGGCCAGTGGGATCTGTGCTGCTCCGTAGTCTGAACCTGCATAGAGCTGAGCCTGTGCACACAGACGCAGAACAATCACACTGTTGTATGTGCAGAAATATACAATGGACATGAATAGTTACATTAAAGTAATAAGTGATATATTTTTCACTGTGTTTGGGTTTCAAATTACCGTGACATTAGAAAATTTCAGAATCTTGATTGGCTCCGGGGGCTGGAAAAGTTGTATTTCCTCTATGATGAACATCTCTCCATCGTAGTTCACCGCTTTCAGCATGGTGCCCTCGTCTTTTCGTATAAAAACAGAAAAACATACCATATTATACACTAACGCAAATGGCCTCACGTGTAACACTCATCTTGTCCACTTTTTAAAAGCAGTAAATTGAAATACACACAGGAAGTGGCAGTTTGCAGCATTTATAAAAGCCTGACCACACACACCTGTGCCAACAAACATCACGTGATACTTCTCGCCATCTGCGGCCTGCATTTCATTGACTATGATGCGTGTGAATGTAGCTCCCCTTCGCACCAGCAGTGGCTTGTCTCCTATTGGCTGGATAGACTGGTCCATGAGAGGCCTATCTTTGATAAATTGAAGGGTCCGATCAGGGAGGTCCAGAGTCTGAGTTATACCCGCTTTACGAGCCTCGTTGTTTATGCACTGGCGAGAGAGAGGAGGGCAAGGAAAGAGAAAAGGGAGAACAACGGAGTCAGAGTACAAAAGGAATCAGCTTCCTGCTGGGCCACTCGTTAAAAACAAAAAGGAGTTGCTTTTTGAGATTTTGTTTTGTTTCTCTCTCACACACACACACACACACACACACTCACACTCACACTCACACACACACACACACACACACACACACACACACACAGTGGGCACACTCACAGCTCCAGGCCGAGGGACGGGGACATCTCCGCTATACATCACCCACTTAACAAAAGAGGTTTCTACGGGGACTGGAGTCTTGTACTTCCCCTGCGCAAACACTTTGCTGATGTCAGACACCTGGTACGCACACACTGCAGACAGGTCTGATGTGCCCCTGAAACACAAACACAGAAAATGTGAGCCAAGCGGTGTGCCAAAGACCATTAAAGAAAAAAAGCAACCCTCCTTGCTCTTGGACCAACACACTAACACGTCTGGTAAATCAAACGCACCACTGTGGTGTGAAGATGGCATAGAACAAACAGTTCTTCCAGTGCTGCTGGGGGTCACACCAGAGGTAAGTGTCCTGGATTATGTGCGGCAGCTGGGACTCCAGCACCGGACAGTCCATCCTGGCCTTCAGGAAGGATGTCCACTTCTTCTGCAAAGTCCTCTGACCTCCAAGATCCCCCTGTGGGCACAGACACACCGTTAATTCCATACAAACGGAACCTCCACTCAAACAACGGAACAGGGCGGAACGAGCATAACTGAGGAAGCACTGTTTATATACTATTGTGTTGGTAAATGGAGCTGTTTAAAATAAGCACATGCATGGTGAGCTCTTTATCACCTTGCAGACGCGGGCCACACGGGAGACCATCAGTTTGTTGTAGCAGTCGCACTCCACAGCTGTCTCACTGAAGAACAAGTAAACCTTGTCGTCATCTCCGTCCTCATTTTTGTCACTCTCTGGCATCTGAGCCATAGAAACAAAATGGGGCTCTGGTGTATAAAAGAGAAAAGACATTAACATTGACTCAGCTATCAAGCAAAGCTCAACAAGTTCAGTGCAGAGACAGTGAAGTCCAAACATTAATTATAAAAAAATAACATCTTACCGTTAAGCCAGGAAGTCTTGAACTCGGTGCGTATGGAGACAGGAGAGCTGCGCATCAGGATTGGTTCAGAGCCCAGGAAGTTAATTGAGGTGGCTGAGTATAGGTTGTTATCTATTGAAACAAGACAGAAAACACCAAAATACAAATTAAAATGTTTAATGTCCTGTCTCTTTAAGGCCCCACTTCCAATAAAGCCCAGTCTGCTCTCATTGGCCAGCTGGCCGCCTCTGTTGTGATTGGTCATCAGCCTCCAGCGCATGTAGGAAATGTGGCTTTGCTAGCGGCCATGCCACACTAGCCGCTAGGCATGCATTACGCAAATGTAGGGCATTGTGATGTCACGTGACCCCAAAAGTAACGACCAAACTCCTGATAAGGACGTTCCTGGAGCAGTGTTTTCTTTGGGTTTACTGTGGACTTTAGGCTTTTTATAATATGTCTCCTTTAAACAATCTTAATTTCTTAATCCGTTGTTGAACAGCTACTCACCAACCATGATGGAGGTGTATCTCTGAGAAGGATCAAATGGACACTTCCCTTTGCCATCCTCTCCTTTGTTCTCGAGAGTCAGCTTCCCATCTGCATAGGACTGCATTGACACACAGCATTTCATTTGATGGAAAACTCATACGGCAGTTTAGTTTGTACAAAATGACAAGCGGCTCTGAATTTGTCTTACCATGTAATCACACTCTGGATCGAAGGCATTGGTTCCACACACATACATCCTGTTATCCTCCATCTTATGTAATATCCTTATATAGTTCATGCAGTCCTTCTGTAAATACATATCAAAAAGCAATTACTACATCTGCTCAATGCACAGTCAGTTCTAGTGAGAAAAACCAGAAGGGACCCACCTCAGGATCTTTGCCTTTGTTTGTGCACTCATCTTTTTGCTCTTTCGTCACTTCCCATTTCACCTAGGAGTTACAACAGTTTTTGTTACACACTCCACCACAATGTGTTTCCCATCATAGAGGTTGAGAAACGCAATGCTAGCAGTAGTTGAAATCAGTGAGGTAATTTTCACCATAAGCTAGTTGTTTTTCTGTGTTAAGTTAAAACATTACCTCCAAACTCCACGCTTGCATTTCAAAGTTTGTTTGGACAAGATTAAAACCCAAGAGCAACGTAAGCCTGAGAGGTTAAATTCAGGTCACAGAGTCGGGCCCAACGCAGAAGTTTGTCGTTATAAAAAAATTCTGGCCGTCATCCAAGAAATCTCTGATAAGAAAATTCCAAAAGCTAACAATCAACGGGCCTTGCTCCAAGATGGAACTGGCCAGAACCGCATAGTTAACAAAGGGTGTTCTTACTGAGGCATGTTTCTTGGAGATGTCGTTGAGGTCAAGAGCATACACTGCCTCCCTGGCACCCAGCAGCAGCAGATCCAGGTCTTCTCTCAACAACATGGTGGAGTAGTTGAAAACACCTTTCTCGTGAAACAGGTGAGCCTTGACCCCTAGTGACAGAACATGACTGATTCATCATTGAGCAACCACCCTGTTTCCCAATGAGTCTATCCCTAGTGTAACTGTGTGTGCCAATATGGGATGACACACTGCAAGCTATGGTTATAAAAGACAGGCAGTAACACTCACTATCATGGGGCACAGTTTTGCGGGGAACACAGTCCAGTGGTGAGGCGTCTTCCAGCACCGAGGCCACGGGCAGCAGCCAAAAGACGCAGAGGGAGAGCAGCGGATGCATGGCTCCTTTGTTCAAGCTGAGAGGAATTTACGCTTTATTGTTTCCCCAACAGTCACTCTCACAGAGGTAAAGACAGCAAGTGGCATCTATGACGTGGTGAGGTCTGTGCAGGCTGAAGAGCCCTGGCCCCTTCACTGGCTCCGCTCAGCAGGCTGTCCATGGTGAGATAGATGGCCCACACCAAAGAGACAAAGCAGAGGAAGGCTGAAAGAGACAAGGTTGGATGGGTATCACAATCAATTCACCAAACGTGAGACCTGAAAGATGAAAAAATAAAAAATCTTAGGATATGTAAAGAGAGACACAAAACAAATGGGGGAAATGAGATGTGAGGAGAATCCTTAAAGATGTGTTGAAAACAAAGTGAAAGACACAAAGAAAAAAAAGAGAGAAAAAGTAGAGGAATGGCCAGAGGGAGCAGAGTGAGCTAAAGTCAGCACAGCAGTAATTCTGTCAGTGCCATAGTGATGTTAATGCAGGGCCATGAAAGGCATTCAGCAGGGTGCAGGCATGTCAACCTCAGCTCTCCTGCAGCACCAAACACAAGCACACAATGAGATGCACAGACGCTGCCAAAAGTGTGGTGCAGATGAGCGCCGGGGACCGAGTTGGTTGCAAGAGCAGTTTTACATGAACCGACAGGAAACACTATGGTTTGAGTCACCATTGCACCTCAGATAAGAAATCCTGCGCTTCCTCCGCCTGCTTAGATCACAGAGCTGTAAAAATGACAGCTGTTGTCACAAGTGATCTTGTCCTGCAGACAGTGTTACTACGACCGGCAGAGTAGGTGTGAACCAATGAAGGGGCTTCTTTCCAAACAGAGATGTGCTGCGTTTCACCGATGAGCTGCAGCATGTCAGAGAATGCAGCTCTGATAAGATGTTTCACGTATTTGTCCCTGGGGGCCATAGCCAGCTTCACTCCACACACACGCACACTGGTTTGTGCATCTATCCTTACTAGGACTTTGCACTGACTTCCATTGATTGTTGTCAGCCGAGCCAAAACCTTATCCTTAACCATGACCAATTCATGCCTAACCCTAACCTCCAGTTCCATCTTATCCCTAACCTTAATCAGGAGCTCAGAAATGATGTTTTACCTAATTAGGACTGGGCTGTAGGTCCTCATGAGGTTTACTGGACCTGATAAGGTCTGTGTTTATGCTGGAAAAGGAAAAATGAGGACACACACACAAGTCTCTCTACAGTGAGGACACTCATTAGCATAATGCATTCTCTAACCCCTTACCCTAACGATCATAACTGAATGCCTAACCCTGACCTAAACCTAATTCTAACCCTAAAACCAAGTCTCAACCCTCAAACAGCCCTTTGCATTTGTGAGGACTGATCAAAATGTCCTCACAATGATGGTATTGAACCATAGATAGACATGTGCACACACACAGTTGTGTCTCCATGACTTCAGAGGACATTGCGTTGATTTACATTGACTTCATGGGGATTTCCTCTTTCCTCACTACCTGCCTACACCTAATTCAATGCTAAACTTAGCCTCAACCTAACTTAAACTGGTATTATTCACATACACGGACTTGCTTTGTCCCCATAGTGTGACTGTGTAACTACATTCAGGTCCCCACAACATGAGGAATACCTGGACCTGAAACACACACCCACACCCACACACACACTCACTGCACTTTTGCGCCATATGGCCCCCAGCAATGAAAAGCCAGCTCGATTAGAAGCATTAAACTGCCAGTTGATAATAATAGGTTGTTGGAACCACGTTGTTGTGTTAGTAACGCGACACAGAAAACTGTTTAGCAGTAAGCTAGTAGTTTGTTTCACTTTAATTAAAACACAAGTTGTTATTTTACTGCATGTAGTAAAGCTGTAAACTCAGCCGCTCAGCAGGTTCAACACAACACTTACCTGCGCGCTGACACGCCCGAGACTGTGTGCGCCTCCATTCGGTAAAGTAGTCCCAGCACCTGTGAGCTCTGCGCAGTTTTCTGAAGGATTACGGCGACGTTACGCTGCAGGTTGGTGTGAAGACGAGTTCAGGGTGAAGATGAACAAAAACCCAAAACGAGAAATGAACCCAGCACAAGAGCCGCTGACGAGAAAGAAGCGCGCAAGTAAGTTAAAGGTTAAACGTGCGGAAACAGGAAAGAAGTAGCGTCTGTCTGTGTCTGTCTGTCTTTGTGTGTCCCCTCTGAGACACTGCGGAGCTCCGTCACTGGACAGACCCCCGGCTCTCAGCCCGCGGTGAGAAGCGTCTCAATGGCAGCTCTGCTAGTTGTGTTTTTGTTGTTACCTCCTTCAGGCTGACGCGGCGGAAAGACGCTGATCTCTGGTCAGATTAAAACTCGTCCAGTCCACCTGAGTGTTTGAGAGCAGAGGACACAGCTGACTCCAGATGGGCGAGGTGAATGATGAAAGCTGCTGTTTTCAAACAGAGCCAACATGTCCAGACAGGAGAGATGGTGTAACCCAGTGTTTTCTGTCTTGCACAAGAGGAGCCATTATTTCAATTCTTCTCATATTCTCATCACATCCAGTGTAATACTGTTGCACCTGCACACACATAATCTATACATAAAAAAAATCACCTACAGATAATGGAGTCATAATCACTTTCATATGAATTTGGTTGATGCAACTTCCACATCGTGCAAAAAGTCCAAACTTGCAGCTACTTGTTGTTTTGCCCACAGGGCAGACTTATGGTGCAATGCAGCCAAATTCAATACAAACAAAACAAATCCAAATTACATCCCTCTGTTACAAAATATCAGCAAAACCCAGTGTTGTGAATTCCCAAAAAGTGTTTAATACAAATACACAGAATTGGATTTAAGCGTATTACACCCTATTCATATACATATACCTGACAGGCCACATATTACGTAAGACGCTGGCGACCTGTGCAGAGCGTGCCACGCCTCTAGACCAGTGTCAGCTGGGACTGGCTCCAGCTTCCTGTAAAACAGTAGAGATAATGGACGGATGGATATCTTACTTATCTCAGGTTTTTATGTGTGAACATCAAGGTCCTCAAGCCAGTAGTGCTACAAAGGACTGGGGGGGGGGGGGGGGGCTCCAGACAAAGGAACTCGGGGGGTGTGGGGGGCCTCTCGCCCAAGACACTCATAATGCACAACAGACATTCCAGTCTTCAACCAAACCTTGAAAATGTTCTTCTTCAGGATTATGGTGCAGTTATTGTCTCCTGTACATACACAAAATTATAGCATTTAAGGAGGTCCTCACAAAATGATTGTTGCTGTGGATCAGCCATTCTTAGGGCGCCCTTTCTGCTCAGCAGATGAATGCTTTGCCTATGCCCCTCTTGTAATACCCCTGCCTCCATCTTACATCGTCCATATATGCACTGTTCTTTGTTTGTTCTTCTTTGGTTCATGTTAGCTCCGTTTTCAAATTTGAGTTCAGGTGGTTTTGAAAGAAATAGCAGGGGGTTTGCAGACTAACAAATGAAAGAGGAACATGTATTTCTATAGATGTTTTGGTTTCGGCTAAGTAGTAGACGAACTGTGTAAGACAGTATACACTTTTACTGATGAAAATAGCATCAGTGTAAATCTGTCACACAAACCCATCTCCACTTCCTCCCACAATCCAGAAATGAGTCCAACCACTCAACTAATCATAAATCAGTCTTTGCTGTTAATCACGACGTTGCCGCCATTTTTATAGCATCAAAATAACTTATTAAAACCAAACTTACCAGAAAAAGTAACACTTGACAAACAGTAGGATAAGTACCTAAAATGACACAAACTATCTGAGAGAAAAGGTTATTTGACATATACCTTTGGTTTAGTTTAGCATAAAGTAACATAAAGGAGCAGGGTTTAAGATCTACTGCAACCAGCCAACAGGGGGCGATTGAGACACTTTGGCTTCGCTTTAGAGGAGCAGGCTGTCAGGTCGTCCATCTTTATATTCAGTATAATCTGTATATATGTGTGTATTAGTTTGTGAGATCACAGATGGAATGTGGAAATATACTTCCCTACTGAAGTGTAGAAAAAGTAAACTTTTACTAAAATACTTTTTTCCTTCTATTTATTTGTGGTAAAATATCTCGATAATGGATCATCTCCCGAACCAGCCACTCGTGGTAGCAATTAAGGGGGTCATACTTTCAACTCCAGATGAGGAATGACTGAGATCCATGCAAAAACAATTTAATGCCCTCAATATCTAACAAACACTATTCTTCAATAGTGATCAAGTGGACACATCACATATTGTACAAACATACATGTACGAGAAACCAATCATTGTAAGAAGACTCAAGTCAGTTGATCACAGTTTTCCACGAGTGCTCAGACACATATCAAATCTGCTCGGACTGGCCAATTGACAGATATGTCAAATAATGTTTCCCATGTAGAAAAAACGATCCTCAGATCTGTAATACATTATCATTTTGTTACTGAAGGCAAATAGGTAGGGTATAATACTGTGATAACCAAAACCCTTTGTGGGTTCAATCTGCAAAATAAAACTTTTGGTCTTTGCCAAGTTTCTGGTTCTTGTGTACTTAATACTTAAATAGTGTTCTGTCTCTTTAGTTTACAGCCCTTCCACTAGAGGGCACCCTCACACACAGCAGATAGATTTTCTTGAAGGGGAACAGCGGAGTCTCCGAGCAGGTCTGAGCACTGGTGAGTCGTAGCACCATACAGTAGCACATATACACAGTAGCAGAGAATAAGGAAACACTTTAAAATCAGCACCGACATTACAGTCAAATTTGGGTTTGAAATGAACCACAGTGGTGTCGTTGTATCGATCGACAACATATTAATGGTCATCAATGCTTATTAACCACATATAACACTCAGAGCAGCAGGCAGAGACTGTGCAGGTTTCACTTTCAGGCCAGCTCCACTGTATTCACATGATTACTAGATGTTAGATGAGGGGGAAGGTGGAGGGCCGCTGAGCTGAAACCTGAGCGCGCCTGGTTTATTTTACTTTCAGAGCAGATAAAGTGTCTCAGGTGCGGCAGTGACATCAGCAGGTCAGCACAAACAGACACGGGCTCAGACAGGAAAACATTCGGCTCTGTTGGTGGTCCGAGTGTGTCAATGGTTTCTCCTGGAGGTTTTAGTTGCCAGTCACATTGATTCAGAGAAGGGAAAGTAATCATTTGTTGGGACGGTGGTTTGTAAACAGTTTTATGCATGTGGACGAACCACTAAAAGAAAGTGGCGGTGTTTGTAGTCCCTTGTCTTCCGCCTAGAAGGCACAGGATGAGTACATAGCTGCGGTGAGAAGGGGTTTGGCACTGAAGATTGAGTTCGCTGTGACAGGAAGTAGTTCCTCCCGAGTGAAATCAGTCCTGACTGGCTCGTCTCATCTCCAGCTTCATTTTGAGTTCCTCGTTGAGCGCTGCGGAGAGACAGAGGATAAACACTTTGAGCTGATACGACTGAGGATCGACTGCTGCAGGTGACGTCTGCACTTTATCTACTCACTCTGTGCAAGAGGTGAAGGAGAAAGGATGAGTCGTCTCATCGGGTTGGTGGGCGAAGCCGGTACAGACGTGGTCAGGATACGGCGGTCTGGGGCGGGGGACCTGGACAGGGGACTACTGCTGCACCACCGATCTGCACCAGAATGAAAGCATGCAGTGATCACTAAGTGTTTTCACACCTGAAGGTCCAGACGAAGGTCCAAACCAAGATCCATGTCTTGTTACGTTGTTCACATTTTATCTGGTTAGATTTGGTTTCCTACACAGTCTGTGCTGCAGGGGGGAGGTCCAGTCGATACACGTGCTGGACCAATCAGGAGTCAGTCTCAGATGTCACCCCATTTTTATAGCATCAAATAACAATTTGAAACCAAATTTCCAGTGGGTTAAAAATGACCACCTTTAAAAAATATATATTTGATGTGTACTTTGACTTTATAGTTTGGTCCATGTCCCATGCACTAACATGGAGAAGGTGAGGTTAATAACCTATACTGCAACCAGCCACCAGGTGGTGATTGAGACACTTTGGCTTCCCTTTTGATAAGTTGTCATGCCGTTCATCTTTACAGTCTGTAGTTTCACATTGCAAGTTAGACTTTTGTGTGACATACTAACATCGTCATCATCTACGTGGGCTGCATTTTTATGTCTTATATGAGGGTTTTTATAACTTCCTCAGAACAAATTGAAATTAAACATTTGATGTCCTCCTTCCCCCATTTGGCACCACAGCTCATTTCTGCTTCTCTGCTGTTCCTTTTTTATCATCCATTGTTTAATGATGTCTCAACTTCCTGTAATTGGTCTGAAAGTCTGAACTATCCCAAAAAGCGTTTTCACACTGAGAAGGAAAACGAACCATGGTTCTGTTTGATACAGACAGAGATTTCCACTTGGAATAAATATAGGTCATTTGGTTAGAACCATGGTCCGAGTCACCTTTTATTTTTGTTTCTGACTAAATTGAAAAGTCTGGACCAAATGCAGGTGTGAAGCACCCTAAGGCTGTCTGTCTGTGACTGTCTCTGATGATCTGTCTGTGCGTCATGTTGAAGAGACAAACCTTGTTTTGGCGGCAGGGCAGGAGCCTTTGGAAGGGGGCTGGTGGGGGCAGTGTGGAGGATCCTT